>NC_053441.1:23166728-23208555 GCF_007990345.1 Gossypium hirsutum
AATCAGAGAAATAAAATAGATCAAATATTGTAAACATGGCTATAAAGCCATAAAACCAATGTAAAGAGGGATTTTGAAGGAGAAGAAATAGAAACAAAAGAAGGTGGTTACGATTTGGATCTAAAGGTCTCTTTTAACTTTCACTTCTTTTTACTCTATTTATTTTTGTTTTTATTTAAAAATATACGAAAAACAAAAAAAGAATAAAAAGGAAAGACTTTTACCTTCGCCGGTGGTGCCGGAGCGCTCAGGAGGCCGAGGAGAGTCATCGGAGAGAAAAGGGGAGATTTTTGATCTCCCCGCCGCCGTACACGGCGGCGCCGGCGCCGGAGGGCGGCGGCCGGTGCGGTGGCTCTCGGCCGGACCCTTGGCCGGCGCTCAGAGAGAAAAGGGGAGGGAGAGAGAGCATTTCGGGTTTTTTTTTTTGAAAAGGGGAGAAGAATGAAATTTTTGAAAATTTTTTTGAATATATAGGCGTGTGAAACGACGCCGTTTTGGCCCAGCTCCATAACGCCCAAAACGACGTCGTTTTGCTTTGGACCCGCGACCCGACCCGCTCGACCCGAAGGATCCGCGTGTTTTTAATTTTGGGCTATTTACGCGCGCAGTCCCTCTGACTTGTGGCGTGTTTCAATTTGGTCCTATTTCGCTATTTCTTTGTTTTAATTTGACCACAAATTTTTATTTCTGTTTCATTTTAGTCCCCTGAAGCGCCGCGTTTTGAGATTTTGGTCTATTTTCCATTTTGGTCCCTCTCCTTTCCGTGCGTGTTGCAATTTAGTCTTTTTAGTCCTTTTTTATTTCGAATTTACCCAGTATTTTTTATTTTACTTCGATTTAGTCCTCTTTTAGTACTTTGCTATTATTATTATTATTATTATTATTATTATTATTATTATCATCTTTACTATTATTAGTATTGGTATTATTGTTGTTTCTTTTATATCTCCATTCATATTTACTTATGTATCTTTAAATATATATGTCTTATTATTATATATAAGGGCTTGTATATATACATGTACATATTTTACATATAATTGGTTTAATATATATACGTATACTCATATTTCTTTTTTATATATCTATATACATATACATATTTTATTTTATAAGTATATATATTTATATGTATGTATTTATGTATTTTTGTATATCTTAATTTGCATAGACATATACATACATATTTTCAATATATTTTAAACATATATATATAAATTAACGTATTTATTTGTATACGTATGTATATTTTCATTATTTTTAAACTTTCATTTGTACATACATATTTTCATGTGTCTACTTTATATATGCATTCATTATTTTCATATTCCATAATTTTATACACCTATATATATATGTACATATTTTTATATATGCATTTTTTTTCTTTTTTAAAATATACTTTATATATATTGTAATTTATGAATACACACATATTTTATTTTTGTCTATACATATAAATATATATAAATCCCTTTACATTTTAATTGTATTCACTATTTATTTATTCACTTTCATTATGTTTTGAACGAATGTTTAATTTTTTGTTTATATACATTGTTTTTTATATGATTGTAGGTTTGACTTTTATTTATTTTATATTGTTGCTATTGCTCGTATCATTTTTACACTTTTGTATTCATTATGATTTTGTCATGTATAACAATGTAATTTGCTTTCACATTTTTACTACGACTTCATGTTTTTATTTCACTCGATAATAAAATTTGTTTAAAAAATGATATTTTGTGTTTAGATTCGAGGAGGATCGTACCCTAACTTACTGGGTTTCGATTTCCACAATAAATCTAAACACACTAATCTTTTCAAACTCAAGTTTTGAAACGATCTCGGGAATTAAGAAAAGATCGTGTCCTAACTTACTGGGCATGATCCCTTTCCTAAACCCGAGATAATAAAATATTTTTAAATAAGTAAAATTCTGCATTCATTCACGTATTGGGAATTTGAGACATTGTATTCTAACTTACTGGATATGATTCTCTTCTCGAATAATGTGAAATATGCCCATTTTCCTGAAAATTTTCAACGTTTTAATACAAGGATCGTATTTTTTTTCTTCTAAGTTTTCAATTTTCGACATTAAGACATTAAGTAATCAACTAAGGTACCAATTTTGGGCGTATCGAGGGTGCTAATCCTTCCTCGTGCGTAACCGACTCCCGAACCCGTTTTCTGAATTTCGCGGACCAAACTTGTTGTTTTAATAAAATCAAACCGTTTATTAAAAACGACCGCTTTTCGAGGTGATCCAATCACACCTTATAAAAAGGATTGGTGGCGACTCCTGTTTCATTTTTTTCAAAACCCAAGTCGACCCCGTTTTTATCCAAAAAATGGTGTCAACAGCTTGGCGACTCCACTGGGGACTTAAATAAGAGAGTCAAGCCACGAGTTGATTATTTTTGTCTTTTTGTCGAAAGTTAAAATTTGGTTTAAATATACGATCCTCTCATGCATTTCATTGTTTTGAGTTATAGTTTTCATCAGTGTTTTGTATTTTAAATTTTTATATCTTTCTGCATTGCATTGCATGACCGTTGGTCACACCCTTTTAAGTGGGAGTGAGAAACTACGCCTTCGTGAGGTTTTCACCTCCGCATGGGATAGTGAATCGCTTCGGGATACATCCGTACCTATGTCTTCGTGAGATTTTCATCTCCGCATGGCCATAGGGAAATGTATCCCCTGAATCGAACTTGGTCCGTATGAGCCTATAATGGGTGAGGATCGAGGAATTGCTGGTTCAGGTACCCTACTTTAGAACCAAACCACATGTAATGAGCCATAGGAACTGACCTAGTAGAGCTACTCCAAATTTTTAGTGCTTACCTAAATGAATGTTGTATTTATTGTCGCTTATTTTAAATCTTATTCTGTGTTTAATGCTAATTTACTTTGTTTGTGATTGCATGGCATCTTCATTCTAAAAGAGGTGTCGATTCGCGTTCAGTTTCTTGGTAGAAAGCTTATCATGGAAAAGGGGTTTGTTGATAAAGTAGAGGATAATGCGGCTGTGCGAATATGGGCTGAAACAACACAACGGGAGAAAGGCGATAGTCTTACCGAAGGGTACGTGTCAGAATTGTGGGATTTTACCCGTATAGTGTAATCCAGAATGACCTTCGAGAAATGAAAGAAGTCTGGGATCAATGGGATGTTGAGGCCAAGCAGCTGTTCTATTGTAACTACGGTGACCTACCTTATCTGCTTAGTGTCAAAGTGGACAAGTATTTATTCGAGCCCTTGCTCAGTTTGGAATCCTGCCTACAGTTGTTTCACTTTTGGGAAAGTAGATTTGACGCCTACTGTGGAGGAGTATACGACCTTGCTTCGGTGCCCAAAGATTCAAGTCGACAAGGCTTATTCCAGAGCTGCTAGTGTCCCTCCGTTGTTAAAGAAATTAATGAACATCACTGGGATGAGCGAGCAGTGGGTCGCTGCCCGGATCCAACAGAAGGGCGACAGTAAATGTGTTCCTTGGAAAAGTTTGCGAGATTTGGTGCTTGTACATCCTGACTTAAAGAAAAGGGTCGATGTCTTCGCTTTAGGTATCTATGGACTAGTGGTTTTCCCCAAAGCTTTAGGACACATAGACGAGGCTGTATCTGATTTGTTTGATCGGCTTAGTAAAGGGGTACACCGGTTCCGGCAATACTCGCTGAAACTTTTAGATCCCTGAATGCGTGTCGAAAAGCAGGGGAGGGAAGGTTTATTGGATGCGCGCAGCTCTTATTGGCATGGTTCCACAGCCACTTCTGGAAAGTCGAAAAGGTCTCTTATCGGGTATTCTCTGATAGCTACTCCCCTCTAGGAGAATTGGTGGCCACGCCAAGACGGGATGATATTTCAGAAGAAAAATGGATAGAGATACTCCAGAATCTCCAGATGAAGATATTGAATGGAGGGCTCCTTGGTTAATTCCTGATGAGATATTGTACCGATGTGGAGATTTTGACTGGGTTCCGCTGCTCGGATATGGGGAGCTATCGGATATGCTCCTCTACTCGTATCAAGACAGTATAGATCACGACAATTCATACCAGCAACGCAGGGGTTGGCTTATAGTGATTTTTCCTATAGGGAGGACAATTACAAGAAGAAGGTTCGAGAAATATCTAGTGCCTGGAACCAGACTCGTCGAATGAAGATCTTAGCCGTGGGTCCGCAATTACCCCGAGTATGGTCAGTGGCGTGATCAAAGGATCAACGACAACATCCCGGCGTCAAATTCCGAAACTGCTCGATCTTTAGAGGAACACTTACAAGTTTGCCTTCTGAGATAGAAATCATCAAACAAGAATTCGAAAAAAGGAGTTTAGAATTGGGGAAGAAGATAGAACAACTAGAGGAAGAAAAAATGCAGTTAGGACTGGATGTGGACATTCAAAGATTAGAGGCCAACAAGTTGAGAAAAGGAAAGAACAAAGCAGAAGAAGATTTGGACAGCCTGAAGACAGATTACAAGAAGTTGCGTAGGTCGGTAAGAGCTGCTGGCTTGGGTAAAACGCCAGAACAATGGCGACAAGAAATTCAGAAGGAAAAGACGAAAGCTAATCAATGGGAAAAGAAATTCCAGGATACTCAGGCTCGAGAAGTCGCCTTGGGAAAGAGTCTACTAGATTGCCAAGACGAGAAGACGGAGTTGAAGGTCCGGATAACTGAACTAGAAAGATCGCTTCACCAGTACTGTAATCGTAATGCTACGGTTGAATTAAGGGCGAGCTTAGACAAAATTGAAGAATTGAAAAGACAAATAGGAGGGCTAGAGAATGCATTGCACAATAGTGAAATCCGGATAGAGCTTCTGGAAGAAAGTAATGAGCAGTGGCAAAGACAATTCCGTCGGTCTCAAGAGCAGATTGGAGAAAGAGATTATATTATGGGAGAGGCGGTGACTCAAGTGCGCGAGGTAGCTGATCATCTGCAAACTCTAGCGGTTCAGGCTGATCTATTAAGTTTGAAGTATGAGTTAGAGTCCGACAGGGGCCGAGAGTTAGCTTGGCTTCTTAGAAAGGTTAAGGCTTTGAGTGTGAGGGCAAAGCCATATATGTAGTCTATTTTATGTAAAGAAACTCTTTATCTAGTAAAGTTTTCTAATGAAGTTGAATTAGAATCAGTGCCTCTTTTTCTTTGCATTCTTTTCATGCATTGCATCACATCATATGCATTAATGACCATTAAAAAACCTAATCGAATAAAATCATTTCAGTTAACCTGGAAAACCAACAAAGTTACGGCACCCGAGCAAAGACAAAAATTATGGACCAAAGGTTGGAGAAGCTAGAGCGACTTCAAAGAGAAATGCAAGACCAGTTGCAGGCACAAATGAAAGAGCAAATAGAAAAGATTCAGCGTGATATGGTACAAAAGATGGAGGAGTCCCAAAATGATCTGGTGGCTAAGATGACGCAATTATTGAAGGGAGTAGATAAGGGTAAAGGGCCTGTGATTGTTAGTGAAGAAGAAAACAATGGTGAACCACTCTATCCTCCAGGTTTCATGCCTCCACATGTACAGACTGAGTTGCATCCGCGGAGACCCTCTGTGTCGGTTAGGCCCCAACAGTCCAAGGCGATGCTTCAATCCCAATGAATTTTCAATCCGGAGCGGGCTTTAATCCTGGCGATAGCCCGAATAATATTGCTGTCCCAGATCTTGACGAGATGGTTGAGAGGACAAGGCGAAGGAGGAATTTCCAAAACAATTTGAGGAGAAATGGAAATGGATAGAAGAGAAGTTTAGGGCAATAGAAAGCATTGAAAACTATGGAATAGATGCAAAGGATCTGAGCTTGGTTCCTGACTTGGTGCTCCCTTACAAATTTAAGATGCCGGAATTTGAAAAATACAACGGGACTAGTTGCCCAGGATCCCATATCACTATGTTTTGTAGAAGAATGACGGGGCATATTAATAATGATCAATTATTAATACATTGCTTTCAGGAAAGTCTTACGGGAGCAGCGTCAAAGTGGTACAATCAGCTGAGCCGAGCCAAAATTGCTACTTGGAGGGATTTAGCACAGGCTTTCCTGAGACAGTACAATCATGTCTCAGAAATGATGCCTGACAGGATAACTCTGCAAAATCTAGAGAAGAAATCGAACGAAAGCTTCAGACAATATGCGCAGAGGTGGCGAGAGGTGGCAGTTCAAGTGCAACCACCGCTTTTGGAAAAGGAGATGACGACGCTTTTTATTAATACTTTGAAAGCCCCGTTCATCACTCACATGTTGGGAAGCGCTTCAAAAAATTTCTCGGATATAATCATGAATGGTGAAATGATTGAGCATGCCATTAAAAGTGGAAAAATAGATGGAGGAGAAAATAATAGGAGGGCACCCCCGAGGAAAAGAGAAAATGAAGTGAATAATGTGAATGCTTATGGTAGGTCAATTACCGTGAATCAACCAAAGAAAGTGGTTGCTAATCAACAGGGATCATCAGACAAGAGTCAGGAGCTAGGCAAACTACTGAAAAGCCCCAATTCACGCCAATCCCGATGTCATACAAGGAGTTGTATCAGACTTTATTCGATGCACATGTGTTGCTCCTCGTTACTTGAGTCCTCTACAACCTCCGTATCCAAAATGGTATGATACGAACGCGCAATGTGATTATCATGCGGGAATTTCTGGGCACTCGATAGAAAATTGTACTGCCTTCAAGAAGGTAGTAGAAGGACTTATCAATTTAGGTGTTGTCAAACTTGACGACTCGCCTAACGCAAAGAATCCGTTACCTAATCACGCAGATAAGGGGGTGAATATGGTTAGCGAAGGTACGGGAGAAGAAGTCAAGACTGACATTGCTGAAGTAAAAACTCCATTGAAACGGGTCTGGAAAGAAATGGCGAAAAGAGGTTTGGTTATTTCAGATTCTGAGGAAGGGCATGAGATGGGAAATTATTGTGAATTTCACCATAAAACAGGGCACGAAATCCAAGAATGTGAAGGATTTAAGGCTTTGGTTCAAAGCATGATGGATAACAAGGAGATGAGGTTTTACGAAGATGCGAAAGAAATGAGAAGCATATGCGCGACAGAGTTGGGAACAAAGGCTCCAAATCATCCTGTGGTCATTATTTCACGCCCTAAGGGTAATGAGGTTAGGGCTCAGGTAACACCGAAAATTGTAATCCAGAAACCATTAAATTTCTCTTATAGGGATAACAAAATGGTGCCGTGGAATTACGGGTGTAATGTGACCGTTTTGGGAAAAGAAGCAGAAAGAAATCAGGAAACAGTTTTTACACGCGCAAGGGAAAAAGATATGACGCTCAAGCAGAGTCGTCCAGGGAAGAGAATTGGAAGAAAGAACAGAGGAAAGGGAAAGCAGTAGAAGTTGACCATTGGTAAATGAACCAATAAAAGAAGAGGAGGCAAAGGAGTTTTTGAAGTTTTTGAAACACAGCGAATACAGTGTTGTGGAGCAACTGCACAAACAGCCAGCCCGCATTTCGGTATTAGCTTTACTCTTAAACTCAGAAGTACATCGGAATGCACTCTTAAAGGTGCTAAACGAAACATATGTGGCTGACGATATTTCGGTAAACAAGTTGGATCGGTGATCAACAATATTGGTGCTGACAATTTTATCTTCTTCAATGATGATGAAATACCATCCGGAGGAAGAGGTTCTACTAAAGCCCTGCACGTTACTGTCCGATGCAAAGGGTACACACTCCCGGGGGCCTTGGTTGATAATGGATCTGCACTAAATGTATTGCCTTTGTCCACTCTTAGTCGATTACCAATAGACAGTTCGCACATGAAAGCATGCCAGAGCATAGTAAGGGCATTTGATGGAACAAAAAAGGAGGTTATGGGGAGAATTGAGGTACCATTAAGGATTGGCCCAGTCACTTATGAGGTGGATTTCTTGGTAATGGATATTAAACCATCCTACAACTGTCTATTGGGGAGACCGTGGATACACTCAGCAGGGGCAGTACCTTCATCATTACATCAGAAGGTGAAGTTGGTATCGGAGGATCGGTTGGTAACAATAGATACAGAGGAGGATATTATCGCAATGATGACTAGCGATGCACCTTATGTGGACATCAACGATGAGGCACTAGAATGTTCTTTTCGATCGTTAGAATTTGTGAACGCGATGTTTATTGCGGAGGGAAATAGAATCCCAGTACCGAAAATATCCAGGACCACTGAGATGGGATTGCGATTGATGGTAGGAAGAGGAGCCTTACCCGGGAAAGGATTGGGAAAATATCTTCAGGGAAGGATTGAGGCACCAATGCCGAAGGAAAAGTTTGATAGATTTGGTTTAGGGTACAAGCCAGACATGAAGCAGAAGAAGAAAGAAATAGAGAAGAGACAAGAGAGAAGGAGGGCGCGTTTGAATGGACATGAAGCTAAGTGTGAGCCTTTAACCTTTCCCCACATATCTTCATCTTTTGTGTCGGGAGGATTTATTCATTCTGAATGTGGGGTGTCCGGTAGCGGCATGGGAGGAATGTTGGAAAACGTTTATATTAACGCCATAGAAGCAACGGAAAGGAGGGTTTGTTGGAGATCTGCCCTTATGAGCCTGGAAGCGAGCTAAACAATTGGACTGCTGAAGAAATCCCTGTAGTCTTTAGGGCTTATTCAGAGTAATGCTCAAAACATTCCTGTTGTTTGTTGGCCTAGAAACGATACGAAATTTTTTGTGAAATAGGCATTGGGCCTAAATATCATTATTTTAATGAAATACATGTCAACGTTCATCTTGATCAGTCTTTTTTTTTCTTTTTATATTTTCATTTGGTTGATTGTCTTACAAATAATTCTTTCATTTGTAATTCTTTGCACAAACATATTCATAAATTTATATTCTTGGTATATTCTTTGATATGCCTTCATAGGTCTTCAGATATCAATGACATGAGTGACGCTGCCTCAAACACGGAGCCTATTTTTGAGCAAGAGGTGTGTTCAGAAGAATCCCACGACTTTGAAAATGACGAAGATTATGATGCATCTCCGGACTTGTTAAGAATGATTGAACAAGAGGATAAGCATATCCTACCTCATAGGGAATCGTTAGAAATAGTGAGCCTAGAGGATGGAAAGGAGGTGAAAATTGGAACTGAAATCACCGCAAAGACAAGACAAGACCTCATTAATTTGCTTCGAGAGTTCAAGGATGTTTTCGCGTGGTCGTACCAAGATATGCCTGGGCTAAGTACTAACATTGTGGTGCATCGTCTGCCCATAAAAGAGGATTGTAAACCCGTTCAACAGAAGCTCAGGAGAATGAGACCTGACATTGTGTTGAAAATAAGAGAAGAAGTCAAAAGACAATTCGACGCTGGATTCTTACAAGAGGTCAAGTATTCGGATTGGGTAGCCAACATCGTCCCTGTTCCCAAAAAGGATGGAAAGGTACGAATGTGTGTGGATTATAGAGATTTGAACAAGGCTAGTCCAAAGGACAACTTTCCACTGCCTCACATTGATACTTTGGTAGATAACACGGCGGGCTATTCATTGTTTTCTTTCATGGACGGTTTCTCTGGATACAATCAAATAAAGATGCACCCTGGAGACATGAGAAAAACCACATTCATTACCTTATGGGGAACATTCTGTTACAAGGTAATGCCCTTCGGATTGAAGAATGCGGGAGCAACGTATCAAAGAGCTATGGTGACTTTGTTTCACGACATGATGCACAAGGAGATCGAAGTCTATGTTGACGATATGATCGCGAAGTCTAGAACGGAAGAAGAGCATGTTCAGGTCTTGAAAAGGTTATTTTTGAGATTAAAGAAATTTCAGCTTAAGCTTAACCCGGCCAAATGCACATTTGGAGCCAGATCAGGGAAGTTATTAGGCTTCATAGTTAGCAAAAAGGGGATCGAGGTTGACCCAGACAAAGTAAAGGCAATACGAGATTTACCTCCCCCGCGCACTCAGAAGGAGGTTCGAGGTTTCCTAGGGAGGCTGAATTACATTGCTCGGTTCATCTCACAACTGACAGAGAAATGTGATCCAGTATTCCGGCTCTTAAAGAAACATAATCCGGGCGAATGGGATGAAGAGTGTCAGAGGGCTTTCGATAAGATAAAGCAGTACTTGGCTAATACTCCAGTCTTATCACCTCCAAGTCCAGATAGGCCATTGATATTGTATCTAACGGTGTTGGAGAATTCCATGGGATGCGTATTAGGCCAACATGATGAGACGGGAAAGAAAGAAAGGCAATATACTATCTCAGTAAGAAATTTACCGATTGCGAAACGAGGTACTCATCAATTGAGAAGTTGTGTTGTGCTCTGATCTGGGCAACCCGAAGACTGAGGCAGTATATGTTGTATCACACGACTTGGTTGATTTCAAAGTTAGATCCTTTAAAATATATGATAGAATCGACTGCTTTGAACGGGAGAATGGCTAGATGGCAGATCTTGCTCTCAGAATTTGATATAGTATATGTCAGTCAGAAGGCCATAAAGGGAAGTGCAATAGCCGATTTCCTAGCTAGTAGAGCCTTGGAGGACTATGAGTCTTTGAATTTTGATTTTCCAAACGAGGATTTGATGTGTGTGGCGAATACTGAAGAAAATCCTCAAATGGATCACGTATGGAAGTTAAATTTTGATGGAGCCTCGAATGCTATGGGTAATGGAATTGGGGCAGTCTTGGTATCCCCAAGTGGAGATCATTATCCTGTTGCTAGCAAGTTGGACTTCGATTGTACAAATAACATGGCAGAATATGAAGCATGTATCATGGGCATTCGTGCAGCCATTGAACGGAACATCAAAGTACTGAGAGTATACGGGGATTCAGCGTTGGTGATATACCAACTCAAAGGGGAGTGGGAGACTAGAGATCCTAAGCTAATCGGCTATAGAAAACTAGTTCTTGAATTGGCTGAGGAGTTTGACGATATCACCTTCTATTACCTCCCACGGGAGGAAAACCAAATGGCTGATGCATTAGCTACTCTAGCTTCGATGATTCAGGTGAATAGACTTGAGGCAATGAGGCCTGTTCAGATGAGTATCTCTGAGACCCCGGCTAATTGCTGCAATATTGAGGAGGAGGGAAAAGATGATTGTCCTTGGTATCAGAGTATCTACAATATGTGAAGAATCGGGAATACCCTGATCAAGCGACAGAGAATGACAAAAGAACTCTGAGAAAGATAGCCATTGAATATGTCTTAGACGGAGAAGTGTTATATAAAAGAAGGAAGGATCAAGTACTGTTAAGATGTGTGGACGCTGTAGAAGCCAAGAAAATTTTGGAAGAAGTCCATGAGGGAATTTGTGGGACGCACGCCAGTGGTTTCACGATGGCCAGACAGATCATGAGATTTGGGTACTATTGGCCCACCATGGAAGGAGATTGCATTGATCATGCCAGGAAGTGCCACAAATGCCAAATTTACGGAGACAAGATACATGCGCCTCCTTCACCTCTTCACGTCATGACCTCTCCTTGGCCGTTTTCCATGTGGGGTATGGATGTTATTGGGCCAATATCACCAAAGGCTTCTAATGGGCATCGCTTCATCTTCGTAGTAATTGATTACTTTACCAAGTGGGTGGAGGCTGCTTCATATGCAAATGTCACAAAAGCAGTAGTCAGCAAATTCTTGAAGAAGGAGATCATTTGTCGATATGGGATGCCTGAGAGGATCATATCCGACAATGCGATGAACTTGAATAATAGCACAATAGCTGAAGTTTGTAGCAAATTTAAAATTAAGCATCATAACTCATCGCCGTATCGTCCCAAAATGAATGGTGCAGTGGAGGCGGCCAATAAAAACATTAAAAGGATTGTGGGGAAAATGACTGAAACCTACAAGGATTGGCATGAGAAGCTATCATTTGCTCTCCTTGCCTATCGAACATCTGTTAGAACTTCTACTGGGGCAACGCCTTTTTCTCTGGTTTATGGAATGGAGGCAGTATTACCCATTGAAGTTGAAATCCCTTCTCTACGGGTGTTATCTGAGCTACAATTGGATGAAGCCGATTGGATCCAATCTCGGTACGATCAGTTGAACCTAATAGAAGAAAAGAGGCTAAGAGCTATTCACCATGGACAAATGTACCAGAAACGAATGATGCGAGCCTATAATAAAAAGGTTCGCCTCCGAGAATTTCGTGAAGGGGACTTGGTACTAAAAAAGATTCTTCCTGTACAAAAAGATTTTAGAGGAAAATGGATGCCGAATTGGGAAGGCCCTTATGTGGTAAAGAAAGCCTTTTCTGGTGGAGCTTTGATCCTATGTGAAATGGATGGCAAAAGTTTACCAAATCCGGTAAACGCAGACTCCGTCAAGAAATACTTCACATGAAAGAAAGGGGAACCAAAGTGAAAACCCGTAAAGGGCGCTTTACTTCCTAAAAAAAAAAAAAAAAAAAAAAAAAAAAACTTTGGAGAGGCTAAGGTGAAAACCCGTAAAGGGCACTTTGAGACCAAAGAGGGCTTGAGTCGAAAACCCGAAAAGGGCGACTCAAGCATTGGGCAGGATTGGAGCATCAGGACTTGAGCAGATCAAATTTTGATCAGGGGCATATGATGATCTTGTTTTACCAATAGGAAAGGATATGCAACATCTTGGAACATTGACAGAGTATTGCAGATCTCCTGAACACATGTCAAACTTAGAAGGGTCTTCGGAAAGTTTGTACAGAGAAACTCGAGCGGCGATAACTGGGGCACCTAGTTCTTATGTGTATTCTTGAAAATACATTTCTTTCATTTCCTTTATTTCTTCCTTTCCTTTTGTGAAAACGCACATTCTCAATCTACTTCTTTGTTACCTTTCTTTCGCCATCTTCGATGTTTTATTCGAGTTATGATCAGAACTAGCTTTATTCTTATCCATTGTTATGGTCTTTTTGCAAACATATTGCATAGGAATAATGATTAACGAACTAATAAAACTTTCAGGAAAGAGGTTTTGCACATTACTCTGGAAAATTTCTAAATAATATAGGGACCTGAAACATGACTAATGTTTAGAACACGCCAATTTTAAAAGGTGAAATAGCTAAGAAGGAAGAGTCTAAGTTAAAGACTATCCTTTCAGATTTTGTTGTCTAAACATTGATTGAACAAAATGACAAGCCGTCGTGTTAATTACAAAGCTTAAATGAACAAGCAAGCAATGATCATCAAGCAGTAGGAAAAGGTTACCTTGGAGAAGAGAGCCTTCACTGGCGCATAAGACTTTGGTACGACACCTTGAGAATGGTGTAGGAAACCAGAACGATTCAAATCCTATATCCCCGAATTGTGATAAAGGAGGATAGAGGAAAAGCCACACATTTCCACCCTTAGATTACTGTGAGAGAATGATGGTACAAATTTTGGCGTCCCAGTGGATATAACTTTGAGGTTTACAATGGGGACAGTCTGGCTAAATGTTCCTTCAGAAAAATCAGTCAAGCGAGAAGGCGTTGTAGCACGTCAGTCACAAAACTTTGATAAACTGCGAGTAGTGATAACCTAAGTGAGATCATTCTCGGAAAAATAAAATTCTGCATTCATGCAAACACCATTCACATATGTCTAGTTAGGAGCATTTGTTTCATTTTGATCATGTCATCCTAATCATTAGGCATAATTAGGTTCATAATACAGGTCTTATCTCCCTGAGATTACAGTGGAACAGACCAAAGAATTTCAGATCTTATCTCCCTGAGATTACAGCGGAGCAGATCAAAGATAGTAATCCTATCTCCTTGAGATTACAATGGAGCGGATTAAAGGATCGTATCTCTCTGAAGTTACAGTAGAGAAGATCACATCAGGTCTTATCCCCCTGAGATTACAGTGGAACAGACCAAAGAATTTCAGATCTTATCTCCCTGAGGTTACAGTGGAGCAGATTGAAGCCAGAGATCTCATCTCCCTGAGATTACAGCGGAGCAGATCGAAGACACTATCCTATCTCCCTGAAGTTACAGTGGAATGGATTAAAATAAAGGAGCTTATCTCTCTGAGGTTACAGCAGAGTAGGTCGCATCAAGTCTTATTTCCCTGAAGATGCAGTGGAATAGATTGAAAACAACGAATCTTATCCCCCTGAAGTTGTAGTGGGACAAGTTGAAGATATGAGTCCGATCTCCCTAAAGTTGCAGTGGAGCGGGTCAGAATGATGGACCTTACCTCTTGAAGTTACAATAGAAGAGGGTTGAAACTACAAGTTAGAGCTTTTTGAAGTGCAATAGATTGAAACGACAAGACAATGGACTGGAATGAAGCTACCTGAAGAAGAAAAGCACCAAGGAGTCGAGACTCGACGAGACCGTTCAAATTGGGCTTTCTTAGTCTTTGCTCTATTATCGTTACACGACAACGAGCAAAGAGGGGCAGCTGTACAGGCCCAATTTGAACCAGCCCATTACCCTAATTAACAGCCCAAACTAACCCACAGCCCAATAACCCAAAATCATCAAAAATAGAAAAAACCCTAACCCTAGCCTCTGACAGCCACTTGCGCCGCACCCAGGCCTGCTGGTCAACCACCCCACCGCCGTTCACCTGCTTTCTGCCATTACCAACTCCACCCACTTGCCTGCAAAATCAGAGAAAGGAATGACAAATAATAGATCAAATATTGTAAACATGGCTATAAAGCCATAACAACCAATGTAAAGAGGGGGATTTTTTTTTGAAAGGAGAAGAAATAGAAACAAAAGAAGGTGGTTACAGATTTGGATCTAAAGGTCTCTTTTAACTTTCACTTCTTTTTACTCTATTTATTTTTGTTTTTATTTTAAAAATATACGAAAAACAAAAAAAAGAATAAAAAGGAAAGACTTTTACCTTCGCCGGTGGTGCCGGAGCGCTCAGGAGGCCGAGGAGAGTCATCGGAGAGAAAAGGGGAGATTTTTGATCTCCCCGCCGCCGTACACGGCGGCGCCGGCGCCGGAGGGCGGCGGCCGGTGCGGTGGCTCTCGGCCGGACCCTTGGCCGGCGCTCAGAGAGAAAAGGGGAGGGAGAGAGAGCATTTCGGGTTTTTTTTTTTGAAAAGGGGAGAAGAATGAAATTTTTGAAAATTTTTTTGAATATATAGGCATGTGAAACGACGCCGTTTTGGCCCAGCTCCATAACGCCCAAAACGACGTCGTTTTGCTTTGGACCCGCGACCCGACCCGCTCTGACCCGAAGGATCCGCGTGTTTTTAATTTTCGGGCTATTTACGCGCGCAGTCCCTCTGACTTGTGGCGTGTTTCAATTTGGTCCTATTTCGCTATTTCTTTGTTTTAATTTGACCACAAATTTTTATTTCTGTTTCATTTTAGTCCCCTGAAGCGCCGCGTTTTGAGATTTTGGTCTATTTTCCATTTTGGTCCCTCTCCTTTCCGTGCGTGTTGCAATTTAGTCTTTTTAGTCCTTTTTTATTTCGAATTTACCCAGTATTTTTTATTTTACTTCGATTTAGTCCTCTTTTTAGTACTTTGCTATTATTATTATTATTATTATTATTATTATTATTATTATTATCATCTTTACTATTATTAGTATTGGTATTATTGTTGTTTCTTTTATATCTCCATTCATATTTACTTATGTATCTTTAAATATATATGTCTTATTATTATAATATAAGGGCTTGTATATATACATGTACATATTTTACATATAATTGGTTTAATATATATACGTATACTCATATTTCTTTTTTATATATATCTATATACATATACATATTTTATTTTTATAAGTATATATATTTATATGTATGTATTTATGTATTTTTGTATATCTTAATTTGCATAGACATATACATACATATTTTCAATATATTTTAAACATATATATATAAATTAACGTATTTATTTGTATACGTATGTATATTTTCATTATTTTTAAACTTTCATTTGTACATACATATTTTCATGTGTCTACTTTATATATGCACTTCATTATTTTCATATTCCATAATTTTATACACCTATATATATATGTACATATTTTTATATATGCATATTTTTTTCTTTTTAAAATATACTTTATATATATTGTAATTTATGAATACACACATATTTTATTTTTTGTCTATACATATAAATATATATAAATCCCTTTACATTTTAATTGTATTCACTATTTATTTAGTTCGCTTTCATTATCGTTTTGAACGAATGTTTAATTTGTTTGTTTATATAATTCGTTGTGGTTTATATGATTGTAGGTTTGACTTTTATTTATTTTATATTGTTGCTATTGCTCGTATCATTTTTACACTTTTGTATTCATTATGATTTTGTCATGTATAACAATGTAATTTGCTTTCACATTTTTACTACGACTTCATGTTCTTATTTCACTCGATAATAAAATTTGTTTAAAAAAATGACATTTTGTGTTTAGATTCGAGGAGGATCGTACCCTAACTTACTGGGTTTCGATTTCCACAATAAATCTAAACACACTAATCTTTTCAAACTCAAGTTTTGAAACGATCTCGGGAATTAAGAAAAGATCGTGTCCTAACTTACTGGGCATGATCCCTTTCCTAAACCCGAGATAATAAAATATATTTTAAATAAGTAAAATTCTGGCATTCATTCACGTATTGGGAATTTGAGACATTGTATTCTAACTTACTGGATATGATTCTCTTCCTCGAATAATGTGAAATATGCCCATTTTCCTGAAAATTTTCAACATTTTAATACAAGGATCGTATTTTTTTTTTCTTCTAAGTTTTCAATTTTCGACATTAAGACATTAAGCAATCAACTAAGGTACCAATTTTGGGCGTATCGAGGGTGCTAATCCTTCCTCGTGCGTAACCGACTCCCGAACCCGTTTTCTGAATTTCGCGGACCAAACTTGTTGTTTTAATAAAATCAAACCGTTTATTAAAAACGACCGCTTTTCGAGGTGATCCAATCACACCTTATAAAAAGGATTGGTGGCGACTCCTGTTTCATTTTTTTCAAAACCCAAGTCGACCCCGTTTTTATCCAAAAAAATGGTGTCAACAAACGAATGAAGAATCAGAACCAGAGCAAGAGCAAGAACAAGAACGAGAAGAAGAACAAGAAGAGCCTAAGATGATTAATGAAGAGCAGCCCGAGGAAGATGAACAGCTCCCAAACATAGAATTGGGTGAGAAGAAGGAACCTGCAAAGGAACAATGGGTCAAAAAGGATGCCGAAACTGCAGCTGAAGCTGAAGCTGCAAAGGCATCAAAACTGAAGTTGGCTGAAGAGAAGAAACCCGAAGAGGTACCCAAGGAGAAAAGTGTTGAGCAAGTGGTGCCAAAACCAATGCCAGTTGAAAAGGAGACTGAAGCTGAGAAGGTACTGAAACTGAAGTTGGCTGAAAAGAAGAAACCTGAAGAGGTACCCAAGGAGGAAAGTGTTAAGCAAAAGGTGCAAAAACCAAAGCTGGTCCAAAAGGAGGATGAAGCTGAACCTGAGAATTTACCAAAACTGAAGTTTGCTGAAAAGAAGAAACCTGAAGAGGTACCCAAGGAGAAAAGTGTTGAGCAAATGGTGCCAGAACCAAGGATGGTTCAAAAGGAGACTGAAGCTGAGAAGGTAACAAAACTGACGTTGGCTGAAAAGAAGAAACCTGAAGATGTAACCAAGGAGGAAAGCATTGAGCAAAAGGTGCCAAAACCAAAGTTAGTCGTAAAGGAGGCTGAAGCTGAAGCTGAGAAGGTACCAAAACTGATTTTGGCCGAAAAGAAGAAACTTGAAGAGGTGCCCAAGGAGGAAAGTGTTGAGCAAAATGTGCCAAAACAAAAGTTGGTCGAAGATGAAGCTAAGAAGGTACCAAAACTGAAGTTGGCTGAAAAGAAGAAACCTGAAGAGGTAACCAAGGAGGAAAGCGTTGAGCAAAAGGTAATAAAACAGAAGTTGGTCGAAAAGGAGGCTGAAGTCACAGCTGAAGATGAGAAGGTACCAAAACTGAAATTGGCTGAAAGGAAGAAACATGAAGAGGTACAGATGGAGGAAAACATTGAGCAAAAGGTGCCAAAACCAAAGTTGGTAGAAGATGAAGCTGAGAAAGTACCAAAACTGATGTTGGCTAAAAAGAAGAAACCTGAAGAGGTACCCAAGGAGGAAAGTGTTAAGCAAAAGGTGCAAAAACCAAAGCTGGTCCAAAAGGAGGATGAAGCTGAACCTGAGAATTTACCAAAACTGAAGTTTGCTGAAAAGAAGAAACCTGAAGAGGTACAGGTGGAGGAAAACGTTGAGCAAAAGGTGCCAAAACCAAAGTTGGTAGAAACTGAAGCTGAGAAAGTACCAAAACTGACGTTGGCTGAAAAGAAGAAACCTGAAGAGGTAACCAAGGAGGAAAGTGTTGAGCAAAAGGCGCCAAAACAAAAGTTGGTTGAAAAGGAGGCTGAAGTTGAAGCAGAAGATGAGAAGGTACCAAAACTAGCCGAAAAGAAGAAACCTGAAGAGGTACAGGAGGAAACCATTGAGCAAAAGGGGCCAAAACCAAAGCTGGTCGATGCTGAAGCTGAAGCTGAGAAGGTACCAAAACTGACGTTGGCTGAAAAGAAGAAACCTGAAGAGGTAACCAAGGAGGAAAGCATTGAGCAAAAGGTGCCCAAACCAAATTTGGTCGAAAAGGAGGCTGAAGCTGAGAAGGTACCAAAACAGATTGTTGCAGGCCCATTTACCCGGTGGCCCGCTACCCAAACAGCCCATTACAGCAAGGCCCAACAAAGGTCAGCATAGGGTTTCAGCTTTTCTGAAACCCTAGCTAAGGCGCCGCACGTCCCTGGGGCTCCTAACGTCTACCGCCGTTCTAGTTTCTGCCACCGACGCCACCAGCTGCTCCCATCAATTACCTGCAAGGACAGCACGCAAAGCAAGAGCAAAACAGCGCAAAATAATAGAAATAGATAAAGATGTATCAAAATCGGCTATATAAGGAGAAAAAGAAAAATGTAAAAGGGGGTTTTTTTCCGGTGAAAAGAACAACTTAATAAAAAGAAGAAAAACCGAGAAGGTAGATTGCCTTCCTTTTCTGTTCTGGCGTTTCTTTTTTTATTTATTTTTTTGTTACACTACTCTTTAAAAAACAAAAGAAAAGGGGAAAGAAATGGACCTATTCGTTTTCGAAGGCCGGCGCCGGAGCCCGTCTTCGTCGTCGCCGGTGGAGGAAGAGACGAATGGTCTCTCCTCGTTTCCGGGTCTTGGGCTCGTCTTCCCCAACATTTCACCATGGATCCGTGGTCTAGAGGTCGTCGGCTTCGAGGCGGACCAAAAGGATCCGATTTGGTGCCTCCGACCACCGTGTACGGTGGTCGACGGAGGGTGGCCCGATGACCGGAAGTGGCCGGATCTTGGCCGGCCTTGGAGGGTTTGAGAGAAAAGGCTCTCCGTTTTTTAGAAAACGGATAAAATGACATTTTTGGGGCATTTGTTTTGTATTTATACAAGTCATAAAACGGCGCCGTTTTGAGGCCCCCCCCGACCCGCGCGGTGACCCGACCCGGGGGAAGGATCCGCGTGTTTCCTCTAAATGGCATAATTGCGCGCGCAGTCCCTCAGACTTTGCAACGCGTTGCAATTTGACCCTTGTTTCGTTCTTTTCTGTTTTTTTAATCTAACCGCAAGCTTTTATTTCTGTTTCAATTCTAACCCTCTGCTGTACTGCATTTTGGCTTCGGTTTATTTATTATTTTGGTCCACCCCCTTTTAGTGCATGTCACAATTTAGTTTTATTTTTGCAATTTCGCCCAGTATTTTGTTTTCATTTCGACTTAGTCCTTTTATTATTATTATGATTTAGTTCATTGTTTTATTGCTATTATTATTAATGTTATTATTATTATTTCTTCCTATTTATTTTTATTTATTTTATTTAAACCTTTGGTACGTATATATATATGCATATATTTGTATGACATACATGCATTATTCTTATAATATATATATACTTATATATTTTCATACATTTTATAACTTATGTACATATCTATAGATCTATATACATGTTTTCATTCTTATAAATATATACATATTTATATATAATCTTTATAGTTTAAAATATACTCTTTTATATATTTTTAAAATCCACATACATACACCTTTTCAATACATTTTTAACACGTATATAAATTAACGTATTTATTTGTATACATATGTATATTTTCATATTTTAAAACTTTAATTTGTACATATATTTTTTTACTTTACAATATGTATACACTTACTTTTTATATGTATTTCTTTGTTTTCGTATTCCATTAGTTTTATACATCTATATATGTACATGTTTTTATATATACGTATATTAATTTATTTTATTAAAATATACTTCATATATTTTATTAATTCATGTACACACATATTTTAGCTCATGTCTATATATATCTTTTATACTTAATTGTATTTGCTATTTATTTATTTCATTTTTGTCATTATTTTGAATGGATGATTTAAATTTATTCGTTTTTTTATATTGTGTTATTTTGTATGTTATAAATTTGATCGTTCAAATTAACTGCTATTGTTTGCATCGTTTTTATATTTTCATGTTCATTATGATCTTGCTATGCATAAATAATGTAATTTGCTTTCACTATGATTTTGTGCTTTATTTTTACTCGATATAACAAAATTTATTTTTTCAAAAAAATAGCATTTCGTGTTTGGAATCGAGAAAATCGTGCCCTAACTTACTGGGTTTCGTTTTTCTCGATAAATCTAAATGCACGAATCTTTTCAAGCTCAAATTCTAAATGATCCCGGGATCTTAAAAAGAGTCGCGTCCTAACTTACTGGTCGTGATCTCATTTTAAATCCGAGATGGCTAAAATATCTTTAAATAAGCATTTTTATTCGCGTATCGGGAGTTTGAGACATTGTATTCTAACTTACTGAATACGATTCTCTTTCTCGATTAACGTGAAATATACTTCTTTTTCCAAAACTTTAATGCTAGGATCGTATTTTTTTTAATTCTTTCAGGTTCTCAATTTTCAACATCAAGACATTAGATAATCAACTAGGTACCAATTTCTGGGCGTTACGAGGGTGCTAACCCTTCCTCGTACGTAACCGACTCCCGAACCCGTTTCCTAAATTTCGTAGACCAAAACCGTTGTTTTAATAAGATCAAATTATTTATTAAAAACAACCTCTTTCCAAGGTGACCCAATCACACCCCAAAAAGGATTGGTGGCGACTCCCGTTTTTTCGTTTTCTTCAAAACCCAAGTCGACCCCGTTTTTCATCCAAAAAATGGTGTCAACACAGATGATGGCTGAACTGAAGAAACTTGAAGAGATAACCAAGGAGGAAAGTGTTGAGCAAAAGGTGCCAAAACCACAGTTGCTCGAAGCTGAAGAAGAGAAGGTACCACAATTGATATTGGTTGAAAATAAGAAACCTGAAGAGTTACCCAAGGAGGAAAGTGTTGAGCAAAAGTTGCCAAAACCAAAGTTGGTCAAAGCTGAAGCTGAGAAGGTGCCAAAACTGATGTTGGCAGAAAAGAAGAAACCTAAAGAGGTACCCAAGGAGGAAAGTGTTGAGCAAAAGGTGCCAAAACCAAAGTTGGTCGATGCTGAAGCTGAGAAAGTACCAAAACTGATGTTGTCTGAACAGAAGAAACCTAAAGAGGTAACCGAGGAAAGCATTCAGCAAAAGATGCCCAAACCAAAGTTGGTCGAAAAGGAGGCTGAACCTGAGAAGGTGCCAAAACAGATGATGGCTGCAAAGAAGAAACTTGAAGAGGTACCCAAGGAGGAAAGTGTTGAGCAAAAGGTGCCAAAACCAAAGTTGGTTGAGAAGAAGGAACCTAAAGAGGTACCCAAGGTGGAGAGTGTTGAGGAAAAGGTACCAAAACCAAAGTTGGTAGAGAAGAAGAAACTTGAAGAGGCACCCAAGGGGGAGAGTGTTGAGGAAGAAGTAGCAAATTTGGTTGAAAAGAAAAAACTTGAAGAGGTACCCAAGGTGGAGAGTGTTGAGAAGAAGGCACCAAAACCAAAGTTGATCGAGAAAAAGGAACCTGAAGACACACCCAAGGTGGAGATTGTTGAGGAAAAGGTACCAAAACCAGAGTTGGTTGAGAAGAAGGCACCTGAAAAGGTACCCAAGGAGGCTGAAGCTGAAGCTGAAGCTGAGAAGGTACCAAAACTGAAATTGGCTGAAAAGAAGAAACATGAAGAGGTACAGATGGAGGAAAACATTGAGCAAAAGGTGCCAAAACCAAAGTTGGTAGAAGATGAAGCTGAGAAAGTACCAAAACTGATGTTGGCTGAAAAGAAGAAACCTGAAGAGGTAACCAAGGACGAAAGTGTTGAGCAAAAGGTGCCAAAACAGAAGTTGGTCGAAAAGGAGGCTGAAGTCGCAGCTGAAGATGACAAGGTACCAAAACTGAAATTGGCTGAAAAGAAGAAACATGAAGACGTACAGGTGGAGGAAAACGTTGAGCAAAAGGTGCCAAAACCAAAGTTGGTAGAAGCTGAAGCTGAGAAAGTACCAAAACTGACGTTGGCTGAAAAGAAGAAACCTGAAGAGGTAACCAAGGAGGAAAGTGTTGAGCAAAAGGCGCCAAAACAAAAGTTGGTTGAAAAGGAGGCTGAAGTTGAAGCAGAAGATGAGAAGGTACCAAAACTAGCCGAAAAGAAGAAACCTGAAGAGGTACAGGAGGAAACCATTGAGCAAAAGGGGCCAAAACCAAAGCTGGTCAATGCTGAAGCTGAAGCTGAGAAGGTACCAAAACTGACGTTGGCTGAAAAGAAGAAACCTGAAGAGGTAACCAAGGAGGAAAGCATTGAGCAAAAGGTGCCCAAACCAAATTTGGTCGAAAAGGAGGCTGAAGCTGAGAAGGTACCAAAACAGATGATGGCTGAACTGAAGAAACTTGAAGAGATAACCAAGGAGGAAAGTGTTGAGCAAAAGGTGCCAAAACCACAGTTGCTCGAAGCTGAAGAAGAGAAGGTACCACAATTGATATTGGTTGAAAATAAGAAACCTGAAGAGTTACCCAAGGAGGAAAGTGTTGAGCAAAAGTTGCCAAAACCAAAGTTGGTCAAAGCTGAAGCTGAGAAGGTGCCAAAACTGATGTTGGCAGAAAAGAAGAAACCTAAAGAGGTACCCAAGGAGGAAAGTGTTGAGCAAAAGGTGCCAAAACCAAAGTTGGTCGATGCTGAAGCTGAGAAAGTACCAAAACTGATGTTGTCTGAACAGAAGAAACCTAAAGAGGTAACCGAGGAAAGCATTCAGCAAAAGATGCCCAAACCAAAGTTGGTCGAAAAGGAGGCTGAACCTGAGAAGGTGCCAAAACAGATGATGGCTGCAAAGAAGAAACTTGAAGAGGTACCCAAGGAGGAAAGTGTTGAGCAAAAGGTGCCAAAACCAAAGTTGGTTGAGAAGAAGGAACCTAAAGAGGTACCCAAGGTGGAGAGTGTTGAGGAAAAGGTACCAAAACCAAAGTTGGTAGAGAAGAAGAAACTTGAAGAGGCACCCAAGGGGAGAGTGTTGAGGAAAAAGCAGCAAAGTTGGTTGAAAAGAAAAAACTTGAAGAGGTACCCAAGGTGGAGAGTGTTGAGAAGAAGGCACCAAAACCAAAGTTGATCGAGAAAAAGGAACCTGAAGATACACCCAAGGTGGAGATTGTTGAGGAAAAGGTACCAAAGCCAAAGTTGGTTGAGAAGAAGGAACCTGAAAAGGTACCCAAGGTGGAGACTGGTGAGGCGAAAGTACCAACACTAAAGTTGGTTGAGAAGAAGAAACCTGAAGAGGCATCCCAAGGGGAGAATGTTGAGGAAAAAGTAGCAAAACTGAAGTTGGTTGAGAAGAAAAAACCTGAAGAGGTACACAAGGTGGAGAGTGTTGAGAAGAAGGTGCCAAAACAAAAGTCGATCGAGAAGAAGGAACCTAAAGACGCATCAAAGGGGGAGAATGTTGAGGAAAAGGTACCAAAACCAAAGTTGGTCGAGAAGAAGGAACTTGGAGTGATACCCAAGGTGGAGAGTGGTGAGAAGAAGGTTTCAAAACCGAAGTTGATCGAGAAGAAGGAAACTGAGGATGCATCCAAGGGGGTGAGTGTTGAGGAAAAGGTATCAAAACCAAAGTTGGTTGAGAAGAAGGAACCTAAAGAGGTACCCAAGATGGAGATTATAGAGGAAAAGGTACCAAAACCAAAGTTGGTTGAGAAGAAACCTAAAGAGGTACCCAAGGGGGAGACTGTTGAGAAAAAAGTACCAAAATCAAAGTTGGTTGAGAAAAAGGAACCTGAAGAGATACCCAAGCTGGAGGGTGTTGAAAAGAAATTACCGAAACCAAAGTTGATTGAGAATAAGGAACCTAAAGAGTTACCCAAGGTGGAGACCGATGAGGAAAAGGTACCAAAACCAAAGTTGGTTGAGAAGCAGAAACCTGATGAGGCACCCAAGGAGGAGAGGGTTGAGGAAAAAGCACCAAAATCAAAGTTGGTTGAGAAGAAGGAACTTGGAGAGATACCTAAGGTGGAGAGTATTAAGAAGAAGGTATGGAAACCAAAGTTGATCGAGAAGAAGGAACCTGAAGACACACCCAAGAAGGGGAGTGTTGAGGAAAATGTACCAAAATCAAGGCTGGTTGAAACTAAGGAACCTGAAGAGGAACCCAAAGGGGAGAGTATTGAGGAAAAGGTACCAAAACTAAAGTTGGTTGAGAAGAAGGAACCTGGAAAGGCAACCAAAGAGGAAAGTCTTGAGGAAAAGGTACCAAAACCAAAGTTGGTTGAAAATAAGGAACTTGAAGAGGTACCTAAGGAGAAGACTGTCGAGAGAAAGATTCAAAGTACTGATGAAATTGATCAATCGCAAGCTGAAGCTTGTAAAGAGGTTGGGAACCAAACTAGTTTTGAGAAAGAACCAGAGGAATCTGAGTCTAAAAAAGAGGAAGAAATTGGAGCGAAGATTGAGAAGGAAGAAACAAAGGAAGTGGAAAATGCAATTCATGGCGAACCTGAAAATGCTGAAGAAGAGGTAATGCAAACAGAACCTGAAGAACCCGAGGTTGAAGCAGTGGAGGAAACTCATAAGGTTAAGGAAACACCACCAGAAAAAATCCCTGAACAGAAGGTCGCATCAGCTGCTCAACAAGCATCTTCAGAACCAGAAATAATGGAGCCTGAGATAAGTGAACTTGAACCACCGTTGACAGAGGTGGCAGCAAACAAAGAACTCCAAGAAAAGGAACCTCCTGATGAGATTCATAAGGTTGAAGAAGTAGAGGAAGAGCCATGGGCAGAAGAAACAGAGGATACAGCAGGTCAAGCAACTCAACAATCAGAGTTACCAAGTTTACCACCAATTCAAGATGAAGATAAAAGAATTAGAGATGAGGATCATCAAGCAGAAGATTTAAATTCTGAACAATCTTTAATGGAACCTGGACCTGATCAAGAGCCAAAGGAAGATGACACTGAGCAGCAACTTGAAGATGAATCAGATAAACAAGAATTAGATCAGGAAAATGAAACTGAGGGTACGGAGGATGAAATTGGAGAAGAAACCGATGAGGAAGAATATGGAATTACGACATCTCCTGAAATAGACACTGACAAAGATAAAGGTCCAATCGAGGGACCAGCTATGGAGGAGAAGCCCAAAAAGACTAAACTGCAGAAACCCTTAATGTTTGCAGGATCAGCATTTCTTGTCTCACTCATTGTGATAGTCATTAAATTACTTAAAGCAAGAAAAAGATGAAATTGCTAGCATTTAGTATTTCTCCATTTATACACTGATGATAACCTTTGAGTCTGCACTCAGACAATACCGTTGACTTCTCACTTCTGAGAAAATTTTAATCTCATTGTGGTTTGCATTGTTCACGGCTTTAACACTAAATGTTGTACCTCAATAAACATATAACTATTATGATTTTTGGATAAAATTCTTCATGAAAGTTAGTGCAACAAGAAGAAGCTTTTCTCAATTGGAGTCTGACCTGGCTCAACTTCAAAACAAGAAGCATTCAATCATGGGAGTTTATACAGCCGCTGGGGAGTTGTAAGGAGCAGAGTGTTCTGTTCTGGCAGCCCCTTCAAGCCCGTTTGGTAGTTGAATTTGCTTCCTCTGGAGTCTGCATATGTTATGTTCCACCACCCATGCCTTTGCTCTGCATATTATCAAGAAATGGGATAAAGCAGAGGGAGTTAGTCCCTCATCTTTCCTTCAACAATAGTCATACAAGTTATTGTTAAGGGAGTCTAAATGGAGAGGGGGTAGAAAAGATGTCATGTCTGAACCATACACATCCAACACTAAAATCAATCATCATCCATCTACTGGATACAGCGTGCACAGTAAAAGTTAGTCCAAGGATTTCGAGATGCAAAAATATGCTCAATAATCATACCCTTTACAGTGGAATACAAAGCAAACTGGAAATGATAATTTCTGCTTTTAAAGCAACTAATTAGGAATCAAAATGCAACAAATAAGAATAAATCAAGTAAACAGAAGCTTGCAAACACTTATTAGTTACCTAGAAGTGTTCAGTTCTGCCAAGTACTCCACATTGTTGATCAAGGCGAGGCTTCCTTAGAGTAGAGCAGTCATTGAGTACAGCTTAAGACAGATGTTGCCTACAGCAGAGTTCAACTGAGCTTTTGATATTAAGAAGCAGGTTGAATATAGCTCAATAAAGTGTCGTGTTCTAAATTTCGAGTATGGAGATTTAAATAGCTTTTCACAGTTATAATAAGCTACCAAATCAAAGGTTGTTGTTGACCAAGCCATGAAACTCCAACTCTTAAACAACCAGAAAACCCAGAATCCAGAGGCTTCACCCTTAGGTGAGTTTCAGTCCATCACTGTAAAATCAGTAAGTTTGTAGTTTGTTTTAAATAGCATGTAATATCCCAGACAGTGTAACTTTTCCCTTACATATGAACAGGCTCCTGCAATATTCATCTTCAAACATCAACTAATGCTCTACTTTAAGGAAAATTTGTCCAGAATAAACAAATATTTGGAATATTTTGGTGTTAGCAATTACGTCTTTAATTGGATAGCCTGAATTGGGAACAATCGGCTGCCTGAAAATGACAATCTGTGATAACAAAAGCATTGAACTTAACACGCATCTTCATGGATTAAGGGACTGCCACTCAAAAAATCAATGAATTACAGCACCTTTCCAAGTCTTTCTTTCACTCTCCTTTAGCTACAATATGCTACCCAAATCACACAATCCCTAGTGGATGGAATATTACTGCATTAATTAACATAAACACCAGTTCAATGACTTTCATTCAAAGGAAAACACCAGCTAGAAACAGTTTAAATCAATGCAGATCTTTGCAATCTTTCCTCAGGACATCGATGCTTGACATTTTTAAAGGAAATACAAGCCCATTTGTATAGGAGCAATTGTTTTCAGAAATTAGTTTCATATCATTTCAATATAAAAAACATGAATCAAAGACCATAGGCAAAACCAACTGGAACACTTAAAGCCTTGGGAATAACAAATTTAATTGTACAAGAAACTGCCAAAAACAAATCAGCCTGCCAGACCTACCTTCAGCTTTCACCTCACTATGTAAGTATCTGAGGTATCTCAAGATTCTCAACAAATTTCAAGGCTTTTTTCAGTTCTGCTTCTACCTGTTTGTATCACCAGCATTCAGAATTCAAGTTTTTTCCATTCATAACAACAATACTACGATACTGTAACCAACAAATATACACAAATGAACACATATAGATCACTGCAGTATAAAAAAGATTAATCAGAAGCTTTTTTTCTCATTATAATTCTTGTTACTCTCCTTCCATTCAAGGTAACATCAGAAGAGCTGAGCAGCCGAGACCTCCTAAACAACCTAACAATCTCCTTGACCTCCTCCTCACCACATTCATCCACAACCACCACACACACTCCACCATTTCTGACAGTCCTCTCCATCTCCTCTGCATTCCGCAAGGGATACAAGGCCGCCATCAAATGACCAGTGAAGGCAACATCAAAAGCCCCATCAAAGAAGGGAAGATTATGGGGATTGGCCCTGCTAACCAAAGGCAAGGATTCTATCAGTTCAACACCTATAACATTCTTAAGACCCATTTTGGATAGAGCCATGACCTCATGGCCAGCCCCAGCAGAGACACACAGGACCTTGGAGTGGTTCTTTAAGAGACCATTTTGGTACAGTTGGGTGAAGAATTGAGTAAAGAGACCTGGGTCATCCAAGATTTGGAGGACCAGAGGCGGGCATTCTTCTTGGAAAGAGGAAGGTAGTGGCGAGGGGTAGAGTCACAGGTCGAGTTGGGGAATCTCAAGTGAGGCTTTTGGAGAGCACTTGGTGGGATGCATGTTTTGGGGGTTTGGAGGAAGAGGAAGGTGATGATAAGTGTTGCTATGGTAATTGATACAAAAGATACCTCATTTTGGAATTTTTGAATCTGTTTTTCCATTTTGGTTTTCCTCCGTGGTCAAAATTTTTACCCCAGTATTCTGTTGGTCTCTTTCTCCACTAAAAATGCAGAGTCTGACAACCACAATAGAATCTGTTTATAAGGAGAGAGAGGGCTATTTTCATTTCTCAAAATTTTCCTTTCCTCTTCTATTTACAAGATATTCTGCTTTAGTAGTATTAGCATAAGATTGCAGCAATCTTGCTTTGAACTGGTATGAATGTCCGTAAGGATCTCCTATGCTATTGTATTGGAAAACTGCAACACAAGATATAATACATGGAGATACCATTAGACCAAATGTAAACCGCATATTTATTTATTGAAAGTCTTAACAAATTGGAAACTATTGGAACAAGCCGTATAGGCCACTATTACAATAGTAATGACAGCAATAGCAGAAGAAGCTGTGGCATAAGCATTTCTATACTGTAATCAATATAGAAGAAAACAACAGCCCAAGGATTTCTGTAGTATGTGACCCCAATTATGTAGTACACATTCAAGACAAGATTAAAAAAAGCCCCATTCAAATAATAGAATGCATTCATTTAAGAAGAAACTCTAGTTTAAAATTTCTTTATCGAATATGGAAAATCGCAATTTAAAAGTAAATAGCCAGGCTGCATTATACCTTTAATCAATCATCTTATATTCAGTCCAAGAAAATCAATAGCATGCCGCATCTAAAGCATTTTACAATAAATTTCAGAAATGAGAAAAAATTCCACTAGTTGAAAGATCTATAATCCGTGAGATCTTTTATGGAAAACCCTTGAGATTCATTATTGTCAGAATGAAATGGTAGTGACGCTCATAATTTTCATAAAAGCCAATACACACACCTTAAGGAATAAAAGACAACTAGAACAGGTTTGGCAGAAACAACAATGGAGTTTCAAAATGAAAATCAATGAAACTACCTGAGGCAATGACTCCAAAAAAAAAAAGAAAAGAAAACTGCTAAAATGAAGCATTAAGGGTTACCAGGAAACACGAATAAATTGCAAGCTAGGATTAAAAGAAACAGAACACTGACAAGTCTTGCTAACAGACAGCAGTAGTTGAAGAAGACAGACGATGCTCACATTGATGGAAGAAACAGATAAAGTGCAACCAACAAAAACGCATGAAAGTTGAATTAAATGGTCACCAAGAAAAATAAATTAAGCAATTTAAAAAAAAAAACGATTTTTAACTACTATTACTCCCAACAAACCACAAGTTTTTTTATTGTAAACTACAGCTAATTAATCAATTACATGAAAAATCATATGCCAAGGAGACAAAGGAAGCAAGGTCAAAGCTTGCAAAAAAAAAAACCCCCTCAAATATCTACCCATGATTTGTGGTTTTAACCAAACTGATCTTCATTAAAAGCCCTAACTACATAAGCAGCCATGTCCATATGAAGAAAGAGAGAAAGAGTTGTTCTTCAAATTAAGCCCCCAAAAAATGCTTATGATGGCATTAGTGAAAGGAAATTTCCAAAGTGAAAAATAAAAAATAACTGATGCATTTCAATAAGTTCTGGACTAAATTAAAAAATAAAAGAAAAATGTGTAGTTCTCTGAACCATCTGAAATTGAAATTTAAAGCAGACAGATCTTCCATGCAGTAATACGAATCAATAGCGAAAAAGAGGATAAAAGAAAAGTGTACTGACCTTGAAACATGCATACCCCGCTTGGAACACAATATTGAATCTGAGACAGATAGATACTGAACAAAATGAAGAGGTGGTCTGGTGTTTCCTTCTACCTCTCAAGTTTTTACCCATTGATGCTTATCAAATATTAAAGGTTAAAATTTAACCTGTATTCTTCACAATTTTATAATTTAATCCCAGAAATTTATATATAAGTAAATTAATATTTTAGTTTAATAAAAGGAAAAGATTAATTACAATAGTGTGTAAAAAAGAATTATGCCGAGAGTAAAAAGATTAATATATTTCATCTAATAAAAATTATTTGGGATTATTAAATATATAGCTCATTTCAAATATTATTTTTTTATTTTAAGTTTTAATGTTATAATATTAAAATATATATATTAAAAATGTCAAGAATATATAAAAAAAACAGCTTGAAAGTTTGACACGAAAATAATAAAAAAAACCTTGCTTTATTTAATTAACGGTATTTTTGCATTTTCTTTGTTATATTATTTTTTTTCTACAAATAGACCTCATTAGAATAAGATTAGGGAGACTTAGACGTAACCATTCTCAATTTTTTTTTGTTGTTTTATGAGTTTCTAAACTCTCTTTTCTAGTTAAAGTAACATTCGAAGTTTTGATTCGACAGGTTTGTGAGATTGAATTGTTCTTAATATTTCTTTGCCCTTTGGTTTAATTACAATTATTCGAGTTTGTTAAATATTCGACCGGTATTTGATAGCTTAAAATAATTATTTTCTCAATTAGATAATTGGTCCATCAATTGATTTATAATATTTGTGATAATTGCATGATTATTTGTGCAATGTGGGCATGCAATCTAACTTAAATAAGCATTGATTGTACGTTTGTTTGTTAAAACTAGATTTCTTTCGTTCTTAAGGCTATTGATAAATTAAATTCTCAAGCAACCGTTGTAGGGTTGTTTGTTAACAACGAAGTATTTAATGGCAATTGTATTGATTATCGAGAAGATAATAAGATATTAAATTACTAGTCGATCGTCGCTAACTATAACCAGTTTACTAAAGAACATTAAAATTCATATTTGCATAAATGATTAAACCCTTGAATCAAATGAAGAATTTGGTTTGACATAGTTTTTATTCATTGATTTTCTCATATTTTCTTATTTATTGTTGTTTTGTTTTACTTTTAATTTTAGCTTGCCTCGCTTATTTATTTTTTATTTGTTTGTTAAAGAAATAAAATTATGAGTACACAACTCTACTTGTCATTTTCTACTAATTCATTTGTTCTTTATTGTTGATGACTTCAATAATCGCACAATATTTATTAATAATAAAAGTCAATATACGCAATCAACTCATGAATACAAACTAATTTGATAATATATACCAAAACCAACCAGTAACTAATCTAGAAAACTAAATTACATACTTGGTTGTACTTCAAAAATACATTTAAAGTTGTAGTGTCTGCTCAAATATTCAAAAGCATTAATAAATTTAAATTGGTATTCAAACATAATAACATAATTTTTATTGCCTACTGAAACAAAATTCTTCATAGATTTTCCAATTTAACAGATAGATGGATTTTGTTTTAGAATAAAACAGAAAAACACCATCTGTACTCATTACAAATGAAAATGATTTTAGTTTTATATAAAATCAATAAATAATCACTAATGATAATTTTTATTTTTTTCTTCAATAAATACCAGAATATTACGGTCTCATGAGTCTTTTTTTATTTTTTATGTTTTAATGAGTAATCAATTATGTTCTATAATAAGGGGTCAGTCATTTAATTTTTATATAAAATTATAATATATTATGACATATTTGGGCACATCATAATCTAGTTGCATTTTATATTCAAAGTTACAAACCATTAATAATAGAAAAGGCAAAAGTTCGCATTGTACATTTGGTTTAGGAAGAGATCTATCAGCTTAAGCCCAAACATTGATATTGTAATAATATAATAATTCAAAGACAGCGTGGATAAGTACACTCGGGAGAAAGGAGAGTGAAAAATACAGGAGCATTTGCTTATAGTTGGGCACTGTACACAGCATTTATTAAATGCCCCAAGTTATACACAGTTCTATTCCCACTAAATTAGCATCTTCTAATCTCTAAAACTGCAACCAACAGGTGCGCTGAGAACTCATGGCTATGTCAACATCATGTAAACGCATTCACTTTTCACACACCACCTGACCACAAAACAAATCTGTACATACATGTGGTAAAATGATTCATTACCATAGACATTGGGAGAGATGCTAAAATTAAAACCAAAACATTTCATCTTCAAATACTTAATCATACAGTGAACTTGCAACGCTCTCAAAGGTCAGAATTCCATAACTCTAAACAGTTCATCAGCGATGCTGTGCTATTTAATTTCATTGATAACCTTTCCAAATCCTCTACTACCAATGGCAGCAACAAGGACAACAGAAACAGAAAAATAAAAAGAATGGACAATGCTCTTACGCATAGACATTTATCAACCATAAATTCTATAGTTTGCAATTTCTCTGATGCATTAATGACTATGACACATTTATAAAACAAGCATAAGCAAGATACGATAGCATGGAAAAGCACACTCGAGGGAAAAGGTATAGAATACACAAGCACGAGTTTATAGTTCAGCACTTCAGACAGCATTTATTAATGCCAGAAGCTCAAATATATACACACATTATACAGACTAAATTACCATCTTTTTGGGGGTGATTAAAGACATCTTCCTTTGACAACTATCTAAAACTGCAACCAAAATGATTGCCCTCAGAACTCATAGCTATGTCAAGATCATGTACTTTTCACTGTAATCACCTTCATCAATAGCTTTTTGCACACCACCTGACCACCAAAGAAATCTATATATGTATGTATATATATATGCGTGTGGGAAATATACCCAACATATTGCCAATGGAGATAACATGTGTGGTGAAGAGAGAGAGAGAGAGAGAGAGAGAGAGAGAGAGAGAGAGAGAGAGAGAGAATGAAAGGAGGTGGAGTGCAAAAGCCAAAGATGAATTGAAAACGAGAACAATCCAATCAAAATTGAGTTTTCCATCATTGGGCAAAATAATGGCAGCAGGTCTAGATTAAACCAAGACAAGTTTCTAAAATCCTACATAACATCATGAGGAAAGCACTATGATCTACTAAAAGAGAATATACTGAGACAGCAAAAAGCACAATGGTCAGAAAAGGCTCTAATCAAGCTTCGAAAACCCTGAACAGCCTATAAAAACAATTTAAAAGGAGGATATAGTTAAAATAAAGCAAAATACCCTCCGTATCATAATTGGCCACATGTCAAAGCATTTGAAATTGATTAAGGAATAAAACCAAAATGAATCACTGAGATTACATGCTTTCTCAAGTATTACCAGGTAATGAGCATAGAAAATACTAGTTGAGGTCGAACAAGAAAGAGGTCGATCTCATTGACAACAAATCCAATCAAAAGTATTTTAAGAAAAATAAATTTAATAAAAATTATTATAATAATATTATATGCAACAAAACAGAAATGCCAACATTGCTATGCAGGGTGATCATGCATTAATTTCAACAGATAACATTCACCTCTACTCTAGTATAGGAGATTAGAAAGCAAGTACATTTTCTGTTACTTCTCCTGTCCATGCCCAAAAACAAACTCTTCAGCAATGAAAATCAAAACATTTCATTTCATCTTCAGATATCATACAGTGACAGAACCTGCAATGCCCTCAGAGGTCAGAACTCAATAGTTCTAAGAAATTCATCAATGGTGAGACTATTTAGTTTCATTGATAACCTTTCCACATCCTCTACTTCCATTGCCATCAATAGTCAAAAGGACTAACAAATCATAATAAAAATAATAGTAATAATAATAACAACAATAACAACTGCGACAACGAAGAGAGAAGAAGAAAAAGAAGCCAAAACTAGAGATAACAAATAGTAGAGAGGATGGAGGCTAATAACAATGACGTGGGCACCTCTAAGCCTATACAAGTATTCATCATTGGGCAGGGCAGGTTGATGAGCAAACTAACATCCAAGCGTGTTTAGGGAATGTGAACTCGATGCCAAATATGCTCATAGAAGAAAAAAGGGGTGATAAATATACACATGTACTATCAAATAAAACCATAGAAAACCCATCTCACGACAGCAAAGATTAAATATAAATATAAATGCAGATTTAATCAACCAGAAATACTATGTCTGCATTTCTCTGAAGCATTGGGCTTAAATACATTCATAATATAAAGTATAAGGTATCTCTAAGATTGCTCACTAAAAATACACTCATAGAAGGAAAAGGAAAGTGAAAAATATGCACACACACAGATTTATAGTTCAGCACTGTATATGGCATTTGTTAATGCCAGAAGTCAAAAGATACAAACTCCTTACACAGTTCTATTTGAACTAAATTAGCACCTTTTGGCTGAACACATCTGCCTCCAAAATGCACTAGAAGTGCAAACAAACAGAGCCCTCAGACCTCATGGCTATGCCAACATCATGTACAGTTTCACTGTAAACACATCATTCAATGGCTTTTCCTACACCACCTTACCACCAAAGAAATGTCTATATAGATATAGATAGATAGAAAGATATAGTGTGTGTGTATTGGAAAACCATCCAATACACAGCCAGTATAAAGACCATCCAAGAGAGAAAGAGAGAGAGAGAAAGGAGGTGGAGTGCAAAAGCCAGAGAAGAATAGAAAACCAGAACCATTCAATCAAAAATGAGTTTTCCATCATGGGGCAAAAGCAGCAATAAGTCTCAATCAAACCCAAGGCACAGGTTTCTAAAACCCTACATAACATCATTGAAAGAAGAAACTATGATTTACTAAAAGAGTATATACTGAGAAAGCAAAAGGTACAATGGTCACCAAGGCTCTAATCAAGCTTTAGATACCCTAAAAGCCCTATAACAACAAGGAAGATATATTTCAAAGAAAGAAATATAACTTTAGTAACATAATTCAACAATAGTGATGCTCATGACTTTCATTCCAATCAATAATTTCAGAGCTTGGTGAAAAAGGTAAACAACAACAAGACTAAGTAGCAAAAGAACTACCCAATGTATCAGCTTTTTCTCGCCATTGGGCACATGCCAAAACCTCTGAAATTCATTAAGCATATGTCACACAGATGGTATCAAAAGCAGTGAAATATTGACTAGAACCATAGTGAATCACTAGGAAGGTAACGTACTTACAAATACCAGTTGGGATTAAACCAGAAAAAGGGTTCACAATATTTTCTCAGACAATTAAATGTTTAATGGTTTCAAATTAGCAACTAAAGAAGAAGCGGGTCGGATACAATAATTGATGAAATAGACGCAATAAAAGCATCAAGAAGGAAATGAAGCTTCATCTAGCAACAAAAGACTAATTTCAAGTATGACATTGCCAGTGAGATTGACATAGTTCATAAGATTAATGAAACTAAAGACCCATACAACATATCCAATGAGATCATACAACTATTCGATAGCATTACAATTCCATACTGTACTGGAGTTACTAAAGGCCAATTAACAGCCAAAAATACAATCTCATTGCAGAAAACCGCTAATAACAATGCATTCAGCTAAGGGTACGCATGAGTATAATCAAGATGCAAATCACATGAGAAAAAAAACAGAATGATAATCCTACAATCAAAATGTTCAACAAAGCCCTCAGATCTCATAGCTATATCTGGTCATTCACAGTATTAACAAACTGGTTTTCATTAAGAGAATTTATCAACCATCATCTGTGTCAATAAGAAGATAAATAGAATTATAGATAGAAAGAATAGAGAAAGAGAACAGGGAAAGAGGAGAGAGTTATCACAGGAACCAGAAAGGATAGAGAAACGGAAGGGGAGGAAGTGGAAGAGGAAAAGGAATTGAACAACAAATGATGATAGTAAATGCTCTAAAGCGAAAATCAGTCGAACTGCTCCATTCAATGAGTTTTCCATCATTGGGCAAAATCCACTAAACCAAAATTTAAAGTTCAAAAACATGTTTTTAACCCCCCCCCGGGCAAAAAAAAGAAAGTAATGAAAACTTACCATTACAACAAAATCTGCACACAAAAACAAAAAATAAAACCAAAACTGGCAAGTCAGATAAAGGTTTCTAGCTTGCATGTACATCAAGATAGCATTTCTTTTAACCGCGCCTTCATCTCAACTAAAAGAAATGGCTTTGGGAGTCAAATACAAAATTGGGTATTTTCTAAAGGTGATAAAAAGAAATGAAAGCCCTGAGATCTCACAGCTTTGTGGTATTTTAATGCTTGGGGTTGTTCTTCAAGTACCTGACAATATACACACAACTAATATAAACGTGTATATGAGTGCTGTATATATTGTGCGAATGAGAAGGCAGTGGTGGAGATGGAGCCAGCGGTGGGTTAACAAAAACAGTTTTTTTTTTTCTAAGAATATGGAGAGATGCAAGACGCCGGAAAGCAATAAGTATTAGGGCAAAGAGAAAACAAAAAAGATGGAATAGGCTGAAAATTTAATGAGTAATGAGCTGGATCAAGCCCAGGTATAAATTTGCAAAGCCCGTGGTCCAGTAATAATGGCTGAGATAAGGAATAAGACTTTATAACAAGGGAAATTACTAAACTATGGATAAATTTTTGTTTTGGTTACTTAATTAAAAAAATTATAATTTGGTCATTAAATTATTCAAAAATTTTCATTCAAGTCACTAGCCTGTTAAAATTGATGCCATAAGGCTTACACTGTTCGCACTTCCTGCACTAATCGAAATCTTTCTTTCCCCTTCTCTTATACATTTAAATTTTTTTCATGAAACAACTTCGCATGTCACGAATCTGCAAACCAAAATTTAAACATTTTTTTGCTTTAATCTTTAACACTGACCGTCAAATCGAATTGGACCTAAGATATGTTCATCTACTCATGTTTAGGTATTGATCCATCATATCAATCGTTGAATTGTTGCTTGGAACTCGCTAGCGGAACTTTAAAAGAAAATTAATAGCCCAATAATTGAAATATTTTTTTTTGAATAGTTCATTGACACAAATGAAAACTTTTAAACAGTTCAGTGACCAAATTGTAACTTTTTTTAGTAAAGTGACCAAAACGAAAACTTACCTATAATTTAGTGACTAATGAATTCGCTTACACTTATAACAACATATATGTATTTTAGGGTGAACTATAGCATTAATCACCCAACTATCAATATATTTCTTTTTAGGTCATCAAATTATAAAAACTTTCAATTTCATCAATAATGTTTTTAGTGATTTTGTTTTGGTCACTCTTCATAAATCGTTAACCAAAATAATGGCACGACTTTTTCTAATTGGCGTAACAATGCATTTAGTTCTCAGTACTAATAATTTCTATAATTCTGGTCATATATAAATAATTTAACAAATTTAACCCTCCATATTTATAAATTTTATAAATTTAGTCCATAAACAAATTTTCTTTTTTTAATTATGTAGCAAGTCTAACCAATCAAGAATTGACATGTAGATTAAAAAAATCAACAGATACGTAACATGTCATTTAAGTTTTAATTTATTTAAAAATTCATCAAATAAAATTTATTATTTGTTTAATTTCTTTTAAACCCAAAATAAAATTAGTAATTATTTTCCCAAAAAAATAGTTAATGGTACCACTGTCGGCCACATCATAGAAATTTTTTTCCGGTGTTAGAAAAAAAATCAAAAACCATTAACAACAAGTCGAAGCCATATTAAGCTAATCAAATCACTTAAACCCCCATAGCCACTGACTTGAGCTCACCACAATCCTTAATCGAACCCCAAGGCTTCGGGTCAAACCAAAAACTTAGCGTTGAAGCAATTTTTGCGAAATTCGAAGAGTGATAGGCCAAATCAAGGATCGAAATATTAGGTGATGGGTTTAAAAGATCTCAAGGGGCTTGATTTCTAGTTTTGGATATTCAAACAAATCCGTTCTAATAGTAATTATAAAAAGAAAGGAAAATGAAGGGTAAGGATTTTGTTTTGAAAAGAAATAATTGATGGCTTTTAATAAAATAAAACGAAAAATGGTTAGGTGTAAAAAGAAAGGTGATGATTGATGAAAGATGGTGATAGTGAAGCGAGATGGAAAATTTTAGTGAAAGCAACGAAGGAGATGAAAAACGTAGATAGCTTTTTGGGTTAAATATATTAAATAAATTTTGTAATTGTAGAGAGTTAAATTTATTGAATGGTTAAGAATTAGGATTAATGCAATAGAATGTGTAAATATTGATGACTACATATGTTATTATATCAATTAAAAAAATTTCTACGAAAATAATAATTATGCATTTGATTTAGATTTTGTATAAAGATAATTTTTTAAATATGTATACAATTTAATCTCGTATTTTTACTAATAAATTTTTAATCTAATAATAAAAATATTATGTTGTAGGCTTAAGAGTTTAACGAATATTCTATTCTCCTCCTCAAATTTCAAAAGAAAACATTACATTCTTAAATATCATTTTCCATTCACACTACCAACCCAGCTCATTGCCAAGTTTCAATTTTTTATTATTATCAGAGGTCACCCAGTTTCCTGTATTAATAATTATTTTTAATACTAATTAAATAAGTTTTGGTTTAACTCACATCATTATTATTGCAATAACTAGAAAGGGTTGGTATGAACATGATTATATCATTCTATTTAAAGGGTTTGAGGGAGGGTTTCATGGGTAGTTTAGGAATAACATAAAAAAATTTTAACAAAACACTTTTTTATTAATGGTTAAATTCTACTATTAATCCTTATGACTATGAATAAGTTGTGGATTTAGTTCATATATTTTAATCCGGCCAATTTTAACCCATGTAGGGGCAAAGTCAAGAGTTATGTGATAGAGACCAAGATAAAACTAAAAAAATTTGGAAGGCCAAAGTTAAAAAAATTCGTATCAAAATGACTTAAATTGAATTTTAAACTTTAAAATAAAAAAGGCCAAAATTACAATTGTTAAGTTTAAATAAAAGTTAAAAGAGACTAAATTGAACAATTAACATTTCGAAGGCACTATAATCTTAACTATACCACAGAGACAAGGGGACGATGGATGTTAACAAGGATGGATCTAGGGGGCTTAGAAATTTCAGATTTTTGAATTTTATATATAAATTATCATGTATTTTAAATTTGGTGTCCACATTGTATAACATCCATCCCCCTTGATCAAATTGTATTTCATAAAATTCACCTTTTTAAGCCATAAGGTAATACTTTATATTAACAAATTATTTTTTTGTTTTTAGTTATATAACTTTAATAATAATAATAATCAGATATTAATGTATGATGGACTTTGAATGACTAAATTTAAAGGTCTAACATGGACTTTAAAGCCAAATTTTAAAATTAATTGATTTGACCCATATCCATACTAGCATGCAAGAGATAACCTCACAATTGAGCATCACTATCAGTTTTGATATATTCATTGCTAGTACCGATTCATTGCTAACAAAAATGAATTCTCGCTTTAATGATGAGGTAGGGGAGTTACTTATTCTTACCTCCGCTTTGGATCCACGTGACAATCACAAAACTTTTCAAGTGGAAGACATTTGCAAGCTTATGAATGATTTTTATCTGGACTATTTTACGGAGCAAGAAAAGCTACACATGAAGATTCAATTGGAGCGTTTTCAACTCAATGCTCATCAAAGCACAGAGTTGCAGAAAACTTCTATAGTTGCCAAGTTGTGTCAAGTGCTAGCTAAGACAAATAAGTCAAGTATTTATCCTCTTCTTGATAGAATTATTCGTCTTGTGCCTACTATTCTCGTGTCTATTGCAACAATCGAACTAGCATTTTCAGCCATGAAAATTGTGAAGACAAGGTTTTGCAACAAAATGGAGGATGATTTTCTTTCAACTTACTTGGTGGCATACATCGAAAAAGAGAGCTCGAGAATTTTCAACAGATTCTATCATTGATGAATTCGATCTTATGAAAAAATGGATGGTGCAATTTAGGATATATGTCTAGTATTGAGAAATAGGACTAAGGCCAAGTGTTTTAAATTTAATTTTTTGAATTATAATGATATTTGTGAAATTTTTAGCATAGTATTAGTTATTATTTTTTGTGTATTAGAAAGAAATATTTAATTTTATATAATATAATTTTTTTTCTTTTAATTTTGTTACAGTTAAATCGTTCATACTTTTTAAAAAATATTAAATTAATTTGTTGGATAACAAAAAAAATTATCCGAGAAGAATAGTCACTTTTTTATGTTAAGAAAATGATCGTTCAGATTTAGAAGTTTTGTTCCCCTTTGAGTAAAATCCTGAATATGTTTGGAGAAACTTTATTAAATTAATTAAGTTTTGTTATTTCAAAATTTTCACGCGACAAATATACCATGTTACCTTACTATTTCCACATTCTATAATCTCCATCTATAATCACAAATTTGGAGAAACTTTTGAACCGATCAATATAACAATTGTTATTCATTATATTATTGAACTTGTCATTTTATTTTTTATTTATGAGATTTATCACATTTACAAATAATAATTTTAATTTAATTAAATAAATTTACTTCACAATAAAATTTATCATACCTATAAATAATAATTCTTACTCCATTAGGACATTTTTATTACATAATATTGTATACAGTAAATAATTTAAATTTAATATTGAATTACTTTATATTTAAAATATTATATTTCCATTAATAAGTAAAAAGAAAATTTATATTACTTTAATTTTAATTGTTTATATAATAACATTTTAGTTAATTTATAAAAAATATAAAAATATACTTATATAATATTAATTATATATTATATATTATATTATTATAGTGAATTTATTAACTAATAAAAACTAAATAGTGAATAGTATAATGTACATTATATCATTCTTTTATAGTTTACACTGTGATTAGAAATTTTTTATTAGTAGTATGTTTGAATGATTAAATATATTTATAATTTTTATTATTTATTATTTTGAATAAATTTTTTTTATTAATTATATGAAGTAAACTTATATTGTCCATTGAATATGGTAAAAATGCTTTAATATGATTTGAATTTTCATTATTATTATAATATTTGAATTGTTAAAAGTTAATATATTTTAATTGTTTTTCAACATATTAAATAACAATAATTTATACTAATTACAATAAATAGAAATACATTATTTTTTAAAATTAATTAAAATATTAAATGTACAAATCACATATCACACATGTGACATTATAAACTAGTTACTCTCCAAAAAAATATATGGATTCACAACTATTGCTCGTGTCAAAATTGAAATTCAAAACTTAAAAAATATATGACCTAAATTAGAGAGTGTGAACTGAAGCTACAATTTTATGCATAGTTAAGACTAATAGCGAAATTTAACAAATAGATTTAACTACTATTGTTTGGATCTACATTGAAATTTTAAAGATTCGAAAAGTATAAGGACTAAAATTGACTAATTTAAAAAATACAAAGAGTAAACTTACCAAATTAAAATCTAAAAACTAAATCCACAACTTATACATAATATAAGAATTAATGACAAATTTTGAGCTTTTGTTTTTTAGTGAATTACAAAAGGAGGGCAAAGCCCTAATAGCAATGCGACTCGAACTTAAACCACACTCAGGGTGATGAACACACTAACAATCAGGCCAACACACAATATTTTTTTGAGCTTTATTAAATGGTACAATTTAAATTCAA
>NC_053441.1:23209055-23324794 GCF_007990345.1 Gossypium hirsutum
TAAAATAATTCCAACATTAGACTCAAAATCATAAAATATAAGTTAATATATAATAATTATAGCTTTGTTAGATTTCAATAAGATTAATTACATTTAAACTCTCATAATTAATATAAAATGTTTCCTACTTTGCCCCTTACATAATATATTATTGACATCTGGGCAGCAGTCCATAAATAATTAAATTTCATCCCACCCCCACAGGCCACAAGTTTGGTTTAAATAAAGAGAATAGGAAAAAGAAAAAGCTGATGCATGATCACCTGGGATTTTAAATTAAATGTTGTGGAAGATGAAAAGGTCGGGAAAGTGGGACATGTTAATTTTTATATTATAATTGTATGTCTTCTTTAAGATGTTGTATATTTATATATTAATATAGTTTTTGTGTTTGTTTTTTCATCTCAGAAATACGTATTAAAAAAGTGAAAGTTGAAAAAGGAAAGCAAATTGCATGACAATGATTCCAAAGTAGGGCCTAGACTGGACTATGGCATGTATAGCAATCGGCATGCCATGGCATTGCCTTTCACCTTACAACACCATACCATATATTCTAATCTAACCTAACCATGCACCTTACACCTACTCACCCTCTAAATCACTCAATTTTACTCAAAATGTTCCTTAATGTACAACCAAATTTCACACCCGTTCTCTCTTTTTACAGCACTAGTAGAAATGCCACACAAAATACATTCATTGGAGCTGGTGCCGCCATGAATCCTTCCGCCGCCTGCAACCACCCAACCCAATGGAGCTATATATAAATATCAAATATAAGAGGCTGAGTTTAAATCCTAACAATCACTTTTCCCTTTAATAGTTAGTCACATTTTTTATTGACTATGGTAGGCATTTAAGGAACTATGCATTGAGAGAGATAAAGTGGTACCTGTCCTCCATGATCAGAGGTGGGCAAAGGTCGAATAGTTGCAGAATCAACTTCACCAGTCGGCAATGGAACTGCAGGGTTGCTGTTGATTAAAGGGATGCCACCACCTTTACCCGGCACTAGACTCGGTACTGTTACTGGCGAGGTAGCACTTGGTGCTGGTGAAACCGCCGCCTGGCGAGGCCTGAACGGCCATGGATATACTGGAGAAGACGGCACAATCGGTCCACCAGAAGTTGGTGCTGGAGCCGCTGCCGGAGGTAAGTCCGGTGAAGGGGTGGTTGTTGCATTTCTTGGAGGTAGCGCGGGAGATGCTTTAACGGAGAGCTTTTGAGAGCTTTGGCATGCTTTGAGAGAGCCATTGTTGAAAGCAAAGTAGAAGAATCCAGGACGAGATGGGTGCCACTGCACCACAAACATGAGCCCCCCCCCCCAACTTCATTAAAACATATAATTTAACCTTGAAAGAAACCACTATGGGTGATGGATACAGGGAGATGCATACCGTGTAGGAGGTGGAGTTGGATTTAGTGAGGAGCGTAGCTTGGGTGAAATTGCAGATATTAAAGGCATTTTTGTTCTGGAAAATGTAGAGATTGTAGTGATACTTGTGTTTGAAAACTGAGACAAAAAAAACAATGGAATAATGTTAGTAAAAATCAGCATATTAAACTTGTTGGTGGCAAGTTCAGTTTGAAGTATAAAATAAAAAAGACTCACTTATTGAATCTCCCACATGGACAACGGGATTGTTCCACTCTGAAACACCATCTACCACAATGGTTGCAGACTGAGAGGCTAAGAAGAAAGGGAAGAGAAGAGAAATGAGGAAGATTAGCATGGAGAAGATCTTCATCTACTCTTCAACTTTGATTTAGGTTCTAAAGGAGGAAATGGGGTTTATAGACCATTGAACTTGGCTTTTAGCCCCTTGGAGCCACAAAGGAAAAAGAGACTTCTTGAAAAAAGTGTGGGGAAAGAGGAGGGAGGGAAACAATGTCAGATGTATTTGGCTTTTTCATAGGGAAGAGTTTGAATGGGTGACAGGCATGGAAATATTGGATGCTGTGTGGGTTTTTGCTAGGCTTAATATACTATATTTCATTTTATACTTAAATAAAAAATTATTTATTTTATGGTTGTTGTGACATGATTTTGTTGGTGCAGAAAAACTGAAGCTCTTTTTGATATAAAAGGAAAGATGCAAAATAAAGTAGCAGGTTGGAATTTGTGAGGTAAAAATGATGGGGAATATTATTATAAAATGATTAGTTCAGTGATTATCTTTCTTCAACTTTTAATTTATTTATATCTTGCTGGATTGCTTTCTTCAATGAAATCTTTCCCTTTGCTTGGGGTTTTAATGTATGTGGGGAAAGTGATGCTCATGAGAAGAGCGGAATCCAAATCTCTTTATTTAATTTGTATTAAAGTGGAGAATTTACTTTCTTTACTAAATTCAATCCTCCTATTTTTCCTACCAATAAATTCCCCATGTTTTAATGGTGAAATCCATTACATTATTGATTTCTAGTTTAATTATTTATTCAATATTAAAATTTATAAAGTAGTTTGATCATCGTTTTTAATTTTTTTTACCAATTCATAAATAACTTAATTTATATACGATTTTATGTCACCAATTGAATGAGTTGATTTAATCTAATCTTAATATTAACATATACATCTCGCTCAGCGTAAAATAAAATATTACCAAAATTGTTCAAGTAATTGATTCGGTTATTAATTGAAACAACCCTCGAATTTTCTGGAAAAATAAATTAGTTGAATCAAAATAAGTTTACTTAATTTGATAGGTTCTCCTTTACAACATTTTCACCTTTACTTTTAATGTATAAATTTTTACTTCATCGTAAAATACCATAACAAATCAAAATAAAAGGAAACAAATGTCAAATTTACAAACAATATATCAAAACCACGTAATATTAGTAATTTTGGTTAAACGGATAATTCGATTAATTAAATTAAACAAAAAAAATCTTTTTATTACCCATAAAAATATTGATTCAATTGAAAAATTCGGTTTTAATCGAAGTTTTAACAATACCTCTATTTGTAGGGCTATTGTTTACTTGTCAGATTAACTATACACTTCATTAAAAACTAGATTATGCCACTGGAAAAAAAATTTAATGTGGAAATAAACATTATGTATAGGTGAAACGATAAAAAAATTGTTATGATTTTTGTTTATTTATTTGAATATTATATAAAAGTATGAAATGATAAGAGTTTCATCATAATTATATTAGTTATCATTGAAAAAGTAAGGTTTAATGATAAATTTGATCACTAATGTTTGCATGTTTTGTCAAAATAGCCTTAATTATATTTTTGAGTCTTTTTTTGCCATCAACCTTTGTTCTTTTTTTTCAATCAGCTTTTTCAAACAGATTTAATGAAAGTACGGTTAAAAAAGTTAATGGGGATAATGCGAAATATTTTTAATGAGATGTAATTTATTAGTTAGATAACTCAATAAGATAATTACATGTGGAAGATAATAAAACAAATAAAATAATACATTAAATTTAAAAAAAAAACAACTATTAAATTAAAGAAAATAAATGTAATTATCTAAAAAAATTAACTCAATAGGAAAACTTATCAGTAAACAAATGTATAGAAGATAGAAATATTTTGAAAGAAAATAAAAAAATGAAATCTTGAATTTATTCATTTAGAAAAAGCAGATTAGAAAAAAGAACAAAGGTTGATGGCTGAAAAAGGCTCAAAAATACAATTATGGTGATTTTGACAAAACATGCAAACGTTAGTGGCCAAATTTATCATTAAGCCAAAAAGTAAAGCTTTATTAATCTTTTCTCAATTTAGTTGATACCCAATTAACACCAATTCAAACAAAAATTTTAGGGTTAAATCATTATTTGCGGCTTGAACTTGGCAACTTTTTTCACTAAGGCTTTAATTTTTTTTGTCTAAGTTGAACTTGACAATTTTTTCCATTGGAGCTTAAACTTAACAATTTTCTCGAACTTGGCAATTATTTTTTACATTAGGGCATGAGCTTGGCAATTGTACCCACATTGGGGTTTGAACTATAGTGTTTTCAATGACTAATTTGGACAAAAAAAAGTTCAAGTCTCAATATAAGAATATTTAATAAGTTCAGGGCCTAACTTGAATAAAAAAAATTCAAACCCCAAAAAAATTATAAAATTTGAATTAATCCAAAATTTTATAATGAATATAGATATATGACAGCCTACAAAAAAGAAGAAACAATTTCATTTCAAGTGACCTTAAAAGTTATATTATATTTAAATGTATAATAATATTCTCCTTCATCCATCCATCTCACGCAGAGTTGCAGATCCGAGTGTGACATCCAGTATGCATGAGACAAATTATATTGTTCCTTGCTTGTATTAATTAATCGGGTATGGTCCAATTTCTGTTATCATGGACAAATTAGATAGATATTTTGTACTCCAACTATGTAACATAGCAGCCACATTTCAGGTTTCTTCGTCTTTTGATCTGTTTCTTTTTTTTCTTTTTTGTTTGTTTGTTTTCGTGTGTATCAAAATTATGGAGGAAGCAAAAGGAGATACTGTTAGTTTCCCTGAGATATAGCAACTGTAAGGAGGACATGTGTCTGCTAATGTTGGAATTGAGAAATGAGAAAAAGCAATGGTAAAACTGATAAAAAAATGCACGTAAGAAAACGACAAGTGAAAGCAGCCTTAACTTTAGTACAAATTGTGACTTTGGAGGTCGCCCAAACCCAACCTATGTTTTGTTAAAAGAACCAAAATCACTACAAGACAGGGATTACATGACAAACTAACCGTGACAAAAAGCACCATAAAGATAATTACAATACAGCAGAAACATATATAATCATTAAATACGTATAAAGTATTACTACCGATTGACATGTCCATGGAAATATTTGTTGAATTTGATCATGAAAACAGAGGCACAAGGAAAAAAATTGATGAGAAAATTCAGCAAACACTTGGTAGGCACAAAAGAGAAGAAAACTTGTTTGTATTTATTTCACAATGTTCCACTTTTTATAGGGTACATTTAAAACTGAAACAGCTAAAAAACAATCAATAAAATAGAAACTAATCAACTAGCTAAATGGAAAGAAATTTCACGTAAGTAATAACTGACATATTACATAATCTTGAAATAATAGAAAAATCTAGGACTTAGTCAACCATCTCTCCCTTAAATTGAAAGTTTACAAATTATCAATTTAAATATTATACATTGTTAGGGATCGACCCGGTTAAGCAACAAGTAACAAAAAAGTGAAAATAAATTGAGAAATTGAACACACAAATTTAACGTGAAAAAATCCCTCCAAAGAGGATAAAAAACTACGGGCAAAGATAATTTTACTATACTGGCAAAAGAACGAAGAGTACAAAAGATGGAGATAAAACTAAACCCCAAAAACCCGAAAACAAAGAACCCTCAAAATGTAAACACAAAATTCTCTAAATATGTTATGAGTTCTAATCTCTAATGAGTGTTTTTACTAAGGTTGTAAAAGAGCCTATTTATAGGCTAAATTCATATGTCAAATAATAATAAAATAATCTAAACTAATCAGTGTTTGACTGAAATAAATAAACAGAGTTTAACTAAAAGATTATTTCTCAAATTTGACTGAAAATAGGAGTCATACTTAACAAATCTCCACCTTGACTCATATTTCTACAACGCCATCTTTGCCAAAGCCCACCACGAGCCTATCTTGAACTATGCAGGGAATTAACTAAGTCGAATCTGTGCTTAGAAACTGGAAGACTTCTAGCCTTCGACTTGTACACTGCCAAATCAAAACTAACCCAGGTCTGATTTTCACGAACACAGTGCCCTAACTTTTCAAAACCTGCATCCAAAAGAGAACCTCTCTTCAACGAAACGGTCATACATTTTTCCTTTTATGACCAAGTTGCCTCCGCTCCAAACGAGTTGACTTCGACTCTGTAACGGACGAGGGACATCCGATTTCACCGGTCACTGTAGAACCTTCCAGAATATAAAGACTGCCAGTTCTTTTACCTTTGAACAAAATGAGAGCTCCACGAGATACTTTAATGCTGCTCGACTCGATGTTGATTCTGCATCCTTTCAAGTCTAAAATACTCAAGGAGATGAGATTCTTTTGTAAATCAGGTACATACCTGACATTTGAGAGTGTACTAATCGTCCCATCGTGTGTCCTAATTTTAACAGTACCAATACCAATTACCTTACTAGATGAATCGTTTCTCATACGCACAACTCCACCTTCAACCGAACTGTATGTAGAGAACCATTTTCTATTGGGACACATGTGGAAAGAACATCCAGAATCTAGGATCCACTTGGACGTGAACTTGGAGTTATCGCTCGTTGACACTAACAAGAAATCATCACCGCTTTCATCAGCCAAATTAGCACGAGCTACATCTTCCTTGTTACTCTTAGCAACTCTTTTATTTCACAATTTATAACAATCTGCTTTGACGTGACCTAATTTTTTACAATAGCGACACATTTTGTCTCGTTTCTTTGATGCTACCAAAACGGAAGCTTGTCTATCTGCCTTACTATCCAAATGAAGCTCATTGTCGAGTTTATCTCTACTCAACAAATGACCCTTCACATCTTCGAACGAGATTTTATCTCTGCCATAAATCAGGGTCTCCCTGAAAGACTTGTATGAAGGGGGTAAAGAGCACAATAATAGCATAACTTGATCTTCATCATCAATATGAACCTCAACGTTCTTTAAATCATTTAAAAGAGTAATTAATTGACTGATGTGATCTCTAAGAAGCTCACCTTCGTTCATGCGAAACGTAAATAGACGTTGTTTCAATACTAAACGGTTAGCTAGAGACTTAGTCGCATAAAGAGTTTCTAACCTTTTCCACAATGCGAATGAGGTCTTCTCCATCAATACCTCCTACAATACTGTATTTGCGAGGCACAACTGGATTGCAGACAAGACCTTTTCATCAAGCTCTTCTCATTCTGTTTTATTTAGATTCTCAAGCTTTTTCCCGGTAACAATATGATCTTCAAACCGGATTGAACTAGAATTGCCATCATCCGAACTTGCCACAGATTGAAATTTGTCTCACCATCGAACTTCTCAATTTCAAACCTTGTTGTTGGCATATCTGAATGGGCTAACCTTTGAAATAGCTCTGATACCACTTGTTAGGGATCGACCCAATTAAGCAACAAGTAAAAAAAAGTAGAATAAATTGAGAAATTGAACACACAAATTTAACGTGGAAAAACCCCTCCAAAGAGGATAAAAAACCACGAGCAAAGATAATTTTACTATAATGGCAAAAGAACGAAGAGTACAAAAGATGGAAATAAAACTAAACCCTAAAAACTCGAAAATAAAAAACCTTCAAAACGTAAACACAAAATTCTCTAAATCTATTATGAGTTCTAATCTCTAATGGGTGTTTTTACTAAGGTTGTAAAAGAGCCTATTTATAGGCTAAATTCATATGTCAAATAATAATAAAATAATCTAAACTAATCAGTGTTTGACTGAAACAAATAAATAGAGTTTAACTAAAAGATTATTTCTCAAATTTGACTGAAAATAGGAGTCATACTTAACATACATAGTGCAAACTCCAATCAACTGCTTTAACTTTTGAAACGCGGACAGTTTCAAAGGCATAGTCAGAATGTCAGCTGTTTGATCTTCACTCTTACAATAGATAAGATCAATAACTCCTTTTGTAAAATCCTTTAAGAAGTGAAATTGCACATCTATGTATTCAAATCTCCTGTGAATGATAAGATTCTTGGATAGCTTACTTACTAATCCATTATCACAGTAAATAGAGGTAGACCTTTTCTAGTCAAAGTAGATTTCTGCAAGAATCTCTCACAACCAAATTGCTTGGCAAGCACATGCCACAACAATTATAAATTTAGCTTTAGTTGTTGACAACGTTACAATTTATTGCTTTTTTGAAGACCATAAGATTGATGTTGCCCCTATCATGAATACATATCCAAATGTACTTTTTCGATCATCTAGATCCCCAACATAATCATTGTTTATGAATTCAATAGACTTGATTTTTCACCATTCTTGTGGAACAACTCATATTTAACAATACCTTACAAGTATCTAAGGTTTCTTTTTGCAGCAAGAAGATATATTTCTTTAAGATTTTCCATGTATCTACTGATTTTACTCACAACATGCATAATGTCTAGCCTCGTGGTAGTCAAGTACATCAAGTTTCCTACAATTTACTTGTAACTATCTTTCTTTCAAGATCTTTGAAAAGCTTCAATCCTACATCTATGGGAGTGCTAGAAAGATTACAATTCTTCATTTGAAACCTATCAAGGACTTCTCACACATACTTTTATTGAGAAATAAATATGCCACCTACAAATTGTGTCACTTCTATATTAAAAAAGTAGTATTAATTCAAGATCACTCATATCAAACTCTTTCACATAAACTTCTTAAACTAATCAAACATAGCCTTGTCATTACCCGTGTAAATTACATCATCTACATAAAGACAAACCATGAGCACTTTCCCATCATCCTTCGATTTTATAAAAAGAGTGTGTTCGTAAGGACATTTTTGAAAATCTATCTTCAAGAAATAGACTTTAATTTTGATCATATCAAGCTCGAGGGGCTTGTTTTAAATCATATAATGCATCTTCTAATTTATATACTTTATTAGCTTTAACATAATTAGGAGGTTGATCAATAAAAATCATCTCCTTTAGGTCTTCATGTAAGAAAGTTGATTTGACATCTAGTTAGAAGATTGGCCATGAATGTTGAGTTGCTAATGCAATCACCATTTTGATTGCGTTGTGTAGAGCAATTAGAGCAAAAACAACAGTATAACTCCTGCTTATAGCCTTTAGTTACCAAGCGTGCTTTGAATTTATCAACTTCCCCTTTCTCATTCAGCTTAGTTTGTAAACCCATTTCACTCCAATAGATTTTTGGCCTTTTAGAAATTCCGCCAAGTCTTAAATATTGTTACTTTCAATGGTTGCAATCTCATCATCCATAGCTTTTCTCCATTTTGACTCTTTCACTGCCTCTTCAAAGTTATTATATCACAATATGAAGAAAGAGTAAAATGGTTTAGTGGATCATCATTCCCAATACCAATTACCTCGAATATTATAATTAAATTTAATTACGGAATATGGAATCCGATTGAAAGTCACACCAGCCCAATTAAAAGTTTTATTAATAATATAAATGATTATTATAAGTAGTAGACGTAAATAAGGGGTTGGGCGTAGTGAGCCACTAAATTGTTGCTTTGTTTAATTTTTATTTTAATAAAAAATCTTTTTTAATTTTTTATTTTCTTGTAATTCAAATTATGAGTAGTTAAATATCGATATTAGTTTTATATCAATAATTAATTTAGTATTTGAGCTGTGAAACTTCAAAATTACATTTACACTCTGTACTTTGGTATTTGTTAATTCTTCGGTTTAGGAGATAAACTCAGTTATCTCACAACGTTGTTTTAACCCCAAATAGAGAAGGGTGCCCCTTGATTCAATGATGGACGACATACCATTGGTGAATTGCTATGATTCGTGATTGTCGTATTCAGTCCACCAAAGAATAAATTGACGTGATCAATTGTAAGTGGTTTGATCTGCTAAGGGAGTTAATAATCAAGTTTAAACGACCCGTGGAGTTGATGCCATTGATTTGAGTTGAGTTCTTCTAGTTCCCAAAGTTGTCGAGAAACTAAATCATGTTGATTTCAAGGCTATTCATTTGGCAAGGTTAATTGTTGGGTTGTTCCCGCAGTTAATTTACATACAGAATGAGAGATGGTTTGAGGCTAATACTCAACCACTATAACCCTTGTCAATTAGAGGAGAAAACCCATTGTTTGGAATCAGTTCAAAGCTAGAGTCAATATCATGCTTGAGGCTAGAGTTTCCATTCTATTGATTTATTCAAATTTAATCCTTTATTTTTCAATTTCGCACATTCATACCCAAATTAGAAATTACTGATTGAAATGAAGAGTGCCACATGTAAAAAAATTGTAATATGAACATGAACGATTATTTCCTTATTTAGTGAGAACCTTGTAATTTAATATAGATAAACCACACCGTTGTCCCTAAATTTTATTTCAAATTATACTTCGATCACCCAACTTTTAAAACTTACATAGAATTATTACATTTTAATCACTCATTTATTATCTTCCATTAAAATGATTGATGTGGCACGCTAATTTAATAGGTTAATAATCAATTCGATCCCTAAAATATAAATAAAATACTATGATATTTTTAATTTTTTTCTTAACAATAATTCTTGAAAAAAAAAAGGCTGCGCAACTGAAAAGGAGAGTTAAGGAGCGGAAATGAAGGTATTGAACTGCCCGGAAACGGCAGACGGGACCAGGCGGCGCGAAAATTTTTGCCGAAATTTTAAGGAGTTTTGAGGATTTTCTTATATTATCTAAAGATAATTGTGATGGCGGTAAAGTAATGTTGCATCAATCGTTAAAATCGGCCAAGGATCGAACTAGAGCTGTAGGAGAAGCGATCAAATGCTTAGCTGAAAATGAGGTACTGCTTGAAATTGAATATTTCATTTTTCTAATTAAAATAAAAAATATTGAATTGAAGAATTAAAGGAAGGAAATAAAAAAACCTTGTTTATAATAATTATTTAGAATTTTTATAATATATTTTATATATTTTATGATTTATTAAAAAAATTAGAATTATTATTAAAAAATTCAAAATATCAAAATAATGTTTTATTTATACTTCATAGATCATATTGATTATCAACCCTTTAAATTAATATGTTGGTCATTATTTTAATGGGGATAACGGATGAGTGTATAAAATATAACAATTTGATAATATTAATGGTTGCTAAATTGTAAGTTCAAGGATAACGAGTGTTGTTTACCCATATAATATTATACTAGTTGGTATACCGGTAAACAAATTGTGTGTATTGTTCAATAGATTTTTAATTAATTACATGTTGAAAAAAAATGCAAGTAAATAAATTCAAATAGATAAAACTATGTTTATACTTGGATATAAAAATAGTACTTAAAAATGTTATAACTACACTTTATTTGCAAAATATTATTTATTTATTTTAGAAAAAAAAGCAGATGGGTGAATGTAAAAGAAAAAAGAGGATGGAGTACATTAAATTGTTTTGGTAAAACTAGTGTTTAAGTGATAGCCCAATGTATATTGAAGTACATTAAACTAATCTATTAGAAGTAGCGTGTGAGTAATAGCCCAAACTACATTTAAGTATAATAAAATAATATATTAGTATATTTAATACATTAAACTGATCTAGTAAAAGTGGTGTCCAAGTGATAGCCCAAACTACATTTGGTTCGCTGTATTAGATTAGAGGTGTATTGGATTAGAGGTGTAATGGAATAGAGGTGTAATAGCAAATCAACTGTCTGGTTGAATGTAATGGAATAGAGGCGTAATAGTAAAACTGTGTTTGGTTGAATGTAATAGAGGTGTAATAGCATAATGGAGAAAACTAAAATGACCAGAATACCCTTAGCATAAATTTGTTTTGGTAAATGATTATTGTTATTGTTATTTAAATTTTAATAAGATTATTTATTATCAAAAATAAATAATTTAATCATATTTAAACATAATTATTATTTAATATATTTTAATTAAAATATATAATTTAATAAAATTCTTAATAATTAGCAGAAATTTGTTTTGGTAAATTATTTTATTTAAATTTTAATAATATTATTAATATCAATAATAAATAATTTAATCATATTTAAACATAATTATTATTAAATATATTTTAATTAAAATATATAATTTAATAAAATTCTTAATAATTAATATTCTTATATGAATTTACTCAAACCATAATATATGATACTGTAAAATATAAAATAACATAATTATTATTAAATATAATATAATTAAAATATATAATTTAATAAAATTCTTAATAATTAATATTCTTATATGAATTTACTCAAATCATAATATATGATACTATAAAATAAAATTTTAAATAATTAATATTAAATATATTTTAATTTAAATATATGATTTAATAAAATTTAAAATAATTATAACTAATAAATTATATTTTATGAATTTGTATAATTTAAAATAATAATTATTACATATAATTTAATAATAATATAAAATTTCATAAAATTCTTGATAATAAATTTTCTTATATGAATTTATACAATTTAAAATAATGCCAATGCCAACACTACCACATTTGGGTTCAAATTATACTCATAGTAAGCTCATGGACAGGTCTATTTACATCCAAGTAAAGTTATTTTAATTTTATATTTTTTGTATTTTTTAGGATTAATATTTTAATAATTCAATCGTTAAATTTATCGATATAATTGTACTTATTATATATGTAAAATTTTAAACTTATTCAATATTTTCTATTACATCAATCCAAAATATCACATATATATATTAATATTTATAGCAAAACAAGTGATATTTTGGGTTTTAATTTGTAAAAAAGAAAAACAGCTTCCTTAGGTAATATATATTTTAATAATTTTAATTTATTTTTCTTAAAGCAAAATAAAAGAATAAAAATTAAATCAAAATTTTCAATTTTTTAATATATAATTTGGTAAATTAAAATTAGTCAATATCCAAACTTTACATGAATTAAAGCATTTAAAACATGCATTATTTAATAAATTGAAAAACAAATCTATTACATCAATCCATAAAAATTAAATTAAAACTTGAATAATAAATGAAAAATAATAGTTAAAACAGAAAAAATAATAATTCTCAATTAAAACAGTTTACTAGTGTTTGAGAAATTCAATTATCCTTAAAAAACAACACGTTAATCATCAAGAAACAATACGACTTGCATGCTTATCAAACTAGCTCAAGGAAGTCAATTGGGAGACTAAGACCTCTTGATTCTCGAATCTTAAACAACACAATTTAATCATTTGTGTCCTACACTTTAAGCAAATATTCTCTCCATTGAAAGTGTAGTAGATCACTTCATGCAAGACAACAAATCAAAAAACAATTATATAAAGTACAAAATAGAAATCTCTAAGCTTCAAATCTGGAACTTTTTCATGTGGTGGGTTGGGATCAAGGATGCACAAAAATCTGTAAAAGGGAACTGTAAGTGCGGAGGGGGGAGGGAAAAGATTATCATTAAGTCATAATAAAGGAAGAAAATTACCACCAGAACTTGCTTCAATGGAATCTTGTAATATGATACAATGGCCCCAACCTTCAATATGTAAAGTGAAACCATCCAATGGATATTAGAACTATAGTAATTTCAATCAGGTGAGAATCTTAGTCTCTCTAAAACATTATATAGGCCCTTTGAGATAGCTCACTTACAGACTCACCACTTGAGTTCATAAACGTTTGCGGTTTGGCAAGCATGACAGGAACATTTCCTATAAATCCGAAAAAAGTAACTATCTCAAATTAAATATTGCATAATGGGACATTCTGAGTTGCCTAAGAAAATTTTAGAACATGAATTCATTTGTAATTTACCTACAATTTTCATTGAAATGAATAAACTTTTACTTTTTATTTTCCATCTATCAGGCTAGAACTTATGTTTTATTATATTTATGCATAAGGAAATACCAATCTTGATGCTTAAACTAATATGGAAGAAGATGAAGTATAGAAGGTTTTTGGATAGTTTATGCCACGTATTAAATAAGTTTCTCAAAAAATATGAAAATTGTGAAGTCACTAAGAATTGCAGCTGCTATTGTCTGCCATCATCCAAATCAAAGATAAACTTAGGTGGGATTCTAATCTAATCAGTTTCCATTATCCAATACACTCTTGTTTGTTTTACTGTTTAATCTAATTAGTTTCCATTATCCAAGGGTCACTAATCCACTTTCAACTAAATATAAGGTTGATATTTTTTAGTTAAATTTTATATATCTTAAAAATCATTAAAATTTCGGCCATAATTTTAATTGAGGGTAAATTACTCCCTTTAAACAAAGTAGTTGAAACTTCCATTATTTTTGTAGTAGAAGGGAGGATCTTTTCCCAATGAGTAATCTAAATGCACTCTTCAATGTTACAATGTAAAACAGTATCTTCATCTAAAGCATTCAAAATCAAGAATAAAGTTGCAAACAATTGCAGTTAAAACTTTTTAAGGTATGAGTGGCATACAAGTTACAAACACTCTCAAGATGCCTCAGGCAGGTAATGTCTCCCTTAGGTTCGTTAATGACATGTGGGAGGCTAGTGGTAGATTATGAACATCAAAGAATATATAATTATTAGTGTTTTACAGCACATCTCATCACCAAAACCATAAAACAATCAGTTAGAAGTTTCAATTGCAAAATATACCCTTCAATCACCAAAACCATAAAACAATAAAACAATAAAACAATCTGTTTAACAAGTGAGACCAACTCAGTCAAAGACATTATATTAGTATGGATAGATAATTAAGTACCCATTACGAAATATACCCTTCAAATACACTACATACAGTTATTCAAAATTGGAAGAAGTAGAATCAACTTAATATCAAAGCAATATACTAGTCTAGAATTAGAAATTTGGGACTCTATCATGTCTAAATGATAAATTTATGAAGAAACAATAACCCATTCCAGCAAAGTTCCATGGCTATTATATTTTCAACAGGCATGCAATACATCAAAGCATATTGAAGTTCTTGAATTTAACAATAGTGAAAGTCATTCGAAGATTGAACTTTTTTTAAAAAATACCTTTTCCAATCTGAGCTTTAAAGTTAACTGTGTTAATAGAAATCCCTTTAGCCTTAGCTATAGCGTCTACCATCATAAAAACCACCTGTTGGTAAAAAAATGAAACAAAAAAATCATTAAAAGAACATTAAATTCGTTAAAAAAATTAAAACGAGGACGTATTAATACGTTGTGGCGGGTGCCATTGAATTTCTTACCGAGATTACCGAGACTGACGATGAGCCACGGCTTGCGAGGCAGAGACTGCGGCCTGGGCTCGGGCAGCGACACCTGGGCATCTTCCGCCGTATTGGCGAGAGAAGAATTTGAAATTTTCGTGGAAAAATTAGGGAATTGAGTCATGGTTCTTTTGGTAGCGGCAGAAATTTTGAAGGAAGGATGAGATCTGGGGATATGAAATCTGGAGCAAACTTTTTGGGTAGAAGAAAGTAGGATATTTTGGTCTCAAAATTTTGGGGAGAAGAAATCAGTAAACGGTGAATACCAATTCCTTACCCCACCCCTGAATACCTATTACAGGTGCTGAGGGAATAAACAAGTAATAGCAAAACGGTGGAATAGTAAACGGTGAACCAAACAGTGTAATAGGGGTGTAATCACTGTAGCGCGCGGAATAGGCAAGGAATGGAATGGCTATTCATGCCAACCAAACATGCTGTAAGTATTATTAATTAGGTATTTTCAGGTAACAATTTATTTAAGCATATTAAATTACAGTCCAAAATATTGATAACAATATAGTTAAGCATATTAAATTATAGTCCAAAATATTGAATCATCCTCAAATGCACAATGAATTAGAAATATTTGTTAATAAAAAAACAAAAAATATAATAATCCTACTTTGGTACTTAAATGTCTCTTGATATTTAAAATTTCAATTTTCTCTATTTTTTTTATCCATTTTACAATTGTCGTTAAAAAAATTACATTAGGCAACTTTGGCCAATATAATTAAAATAAAAACATTAATTTTAAATTAAAAATAAAAAAAATTATTATATTAAATATTTAAATATTAAAAAAACACTTTAGACTTTGACTGACTGTTCGCTGGTGTTGATCGGCCATGTGGCGCTATTAGAACACGCCACATGTCATTTTTTATTTTTTTAATATTATATATTATGTTGAATTAAAAATGTAAAAAACATATATAATATATATAAATTTAACAAAAAAAATTTAAAATATTTTTTTATAAAACTATAAAATATATAATTTTAAATTTTAAAAAGTCAAAAAATTAATATATATTTAAATTTCATTTTATAACATTTTATAATATTTTTTTTAATTTTTATAATTATATATTTTATAATTTTATAAAAAGTCATTTTTAAACTTTTAAAAAATTATATTATATATATGATTTTTTTTACAATTTTAACCAATATAACATATATGATATTAAAAAAGGAAACTTGATTTGTTCTAATAGCACCACATGGCCGATCAAAGTTCAGTCAATGATGGTCAACATTGGTCAACGGTCGGTCAAACTCAAAAGTGTTTTTTGTAATGATCGATTTTTTTATGGTGCTTGAAAATATAATTTTGGGATCTCGTTTCCGTAAACCGAGTACATAAATATTAAATAGGGATATTTACAGAGCTAGTGTATGGATGAATTGAAATTCAGTTTAGTAATTTAGCCAAAATTGTGGTTCGTTAAGGCCTAGAGACTAAATTGTAAAAATCCAATCACTATAATTTTTTAATTAGAAAAAAAGCTTGGGGACCTACATAGAAATTATCCAAATGATAAAAATGGTAAATAAACCAAAAGTTAACATGTATTAGTGGATGACAATGATGAATTAATAGTAAATTAATTAAAATAAAACCTAATTAAATTGTTAGTTAAAACTAATTAAAAGTTAATCAATTGTACAAATAGCAAATGAGGTGGGAAGAGAGATGAAATGTTGTCATCTTCACAAAAGTCGTAGTAACCAAAGAAAAGAAAAAAGAAGAAAACTTAGGGTATGTTTGGTTCACTGTAATTGAATAGGGTTGTAATTGAATAGAGATGTAATCAATAATTTAATTGTTTGTCCTCCAAAGTATCACAAGTTTGAGCATGTGAGCCTGACATACAGATGCATAATTTCGGTTAAAAATATTGTCCAAGCTTATTGATATGAAATACATCTCCAAAATTATTTTTTTAGGGGGGGCAAATCTTAAATGAAAATGATAAAAAATAAGTACATGCAGAAGAGACTCAAAGAAACATCCACCAATTTTGTAAGCAATCAATATCGGTGAAATCAATACAATTCACACTACTAATTATAGATATACAGAGTCTTCATTGCTAAGAGAAAATCATGAATGCTGGTACAGATGCCAAGATTGTTGAAACACTAAGCAATGGCAAATTTACTAGTAAAATGATTTCCTCATCTCCCCCGCCTTTGTTTTCTTTTTCTTTTTCTTGCTCAAAAACTCTGTAACTGATTCAAAGCTCAAAATCCAAAACCCCTTCAACCCATTTACCACAAACAACAAATTCCAACTTTAAATTGAAATCCCTTACTATCGAGTCAAGCAACTTGAAATCCCTTACAATAAACAGAAATGCCTAACAATTCGAAAAAACCAAGCTTAGCTTTCTAGCTCTAAATTGCCCTAAAATAATCGGATCAACCAATCGACCAATTTTTTTTCGAAAACTCATTTTTTTCACAGCTCCATTCTAATGAAATACAAGTAGAGAAGCAAAGAGATGAAATTCTCACAATGGAGTTGAGATTGAGGGGAATAATAACCTTACTCGTTCAACTTTGGGGAAGCTTTTTACAATGTCGAGATCTCTGTCGATGATGGTCGTGGGATGAGAATAACTAAACGAGAACTAGGAGACAGGGTTGGGGTGTGGTGGCTTGAGGTGTTCACTGAGGGAGAGTGGTAAGGGGCAAAAATAGGAGGTTATGTTTTTTTTCTTATTCGGTGGAGGCTCTGTATTGCTATTCTTTAGATCAGGTGGGGAATGGCTATTACGGGAGGAGGCAGAATGGGAGATGAATGAAATTATGTCGATTGGAGGATTTGGTGAACCAAACTAATGAATAGCTGGGGTTTTTTATTAAAATGGGTTAAAAAAAATTTTTATGTACTGAAATGAGGTGTCAGAAAACTTATTTACGAAAATGGGGTATTTTTTTCATTGGAGCCTATCTCAGATGCGCCAATGAATAAAAAAATATTAATTTTTTTTCTTTTTTAATGGCGCCTATTAGATAGGCGCCAATGAATATTTTATATTAAATTTTTTTATAAAATATAATTAAATATTTTCCCGGGTCAGTATATGACCCGTATAATACATAGTATTGGCGCCTATCTCAGAGGCGCCAATGGTGGTGCCTATCTGAGAGGCGCCAATGATATTATTTTATGTAAAAATTTGTTTCAAAAAATTAATAAATACTGTTAAATAAATACAAAATCAAATAAAATTACATAATATAAAAGTTACATTATATAAAAATTAAATGAGTTAACAACAACTATATGATTAAAAAAGTCAGTTATAATTAAACTTTTAATAAAATAATTTTTAATTTTTTATAAACTTTTATGTTAAACTCACCAAATACTAAACTAAACACAACAATTTATAGTTTAATCCTAAATTACTAATAAATTAAAATTTAAATAATTACAAACACAAAAATTTATAACATAATCCTAAATTACTAACAAATTAATTATAAAATAATTACAATATTCATACAAACAATATTACAATATCCATACAAAATTACAATATTCATACAAACAATATTACAATATTCATACAAAATTACAAAATTACAATATTCATACAAAATACTAATCCAAAACTATAAATACAAAATTAATTATAAAATAATTACAATATTCATACAACATTATAATATTCATACAAAATACTAATCAAAAACTATAAATACAAAATTAATTATAAAATAATTACAATATTCATATAAAATTAAAATATTCATACAAAATTACAATATTCATACAAAATACTAATCAAAAACTATAAATACAAAATTAATTATAAAATAATTACAATATTCATAAAAAATTACAATATTCATACAAAAAATTACACTATTCATACAAAATACTAATCCAAAACTATAAATACAAAATTAATTATAAAATAATTACAATATTCATACAAAATTATAATATTCATACAAAAAGTTACAATATACATACAAAATTACCCATTGACGCCTCCCTATAAGGCACTTTTAATGGCGCCTCCTTATGAGGCACTTTTAATGGTGCCTCCCTATGAGGCGCCACCTGACCCATTTTTCCCTTTGACCCGTTGACCGTATTTTGACCCGTATTTTTATTTAATTTTTTTTAAAAATAATATTTTATTCAAAAAAAGAAAAAAATTAATAGTTTTTTATTCATTGGCGCCTCTGAGATAGGCACCAATGAAAAAAGTAACCTATTTTCGTAAATAATTTTTCTGACACCCTATTTCAGTAAAAAAAAAATTTTAGCCTAGTTTAGTAAAAAACCCGAATAGTTGCTTATCACCGAATCATCCAGGAATAGTTTTGCTATTCATGCCAACCAAACGTGCTGTTAAGGTTTTCCAAGCATTTGGCCATACAATTAGGTATGGAATTTAGTCAGTTTCTTATCATTTTTATAGATTTGAGGTCACGGGAACTTGATTTAGCCAGCCTATGCACTAATTTCTGAAACAGTTAAAAATTTAGAGAGTTAATGACGAGCGACGCAAACTTTCGATATGTATTTCTACGATACAGGATAAATTTAATTGTGGCTTGTTCATGTTATTTTGCATTATATGATATTCTGATATTCAGGTGAACTGACAATAGTCATTTGAATTGAATTGCTATGATTGAGATTGAATATCGATATACGGACTAAGTTAAATAAAATATAAAATAATATGTTTTAATCGATACATGATAATTGGTATGAAATTGTTTTGAAACATGTTATATGATGGGTTGAAATGATGAATCATGACTTGGAATATGTAACTAAATTGCAAATTAGTTATCCTATTAGCTGTTCGGACTACATTGGATATGATTGGCATGTCATAGGATCGGGATATTGATTATGAAAACCATTGTTGTCGGGCAACTCGGGGTGACGAATCCATGTATTCTAAGTTCGTGTCTGGTTAATAGGATTATAAAAAAATGAATTGACTAAATGGTATGTGAATTGAAATGTAATTGAAAAGTGACTTTCGACAGCATGTGAAAGATCATGTGAAATGTTCAATGGAATGTAATTGAATATAAATGATCGCAGTTGCTCCGACAATGAATGTGACATCTTGTAGCTTAGACCCGATGATCGGCTCAGATATGGGGTATTACGTTTTTTATATTTAAATATTTAATATTATATTTTTCTATTTTTAATTTAAATTTAATGTTTTTTATGTAAATAAACTTATTTTTCATGTGACATTTTTCATTGGACAAAACATGCCACGTGGCGCTTTTCATTAGCCAAAATTGTCTAAGGGATGTTTTTAACGATTGTTACAAAATAGACCAAAAAGATAGAGGGATTTGATATTTTAAGTATCAAACTGGGACAAAAAGTTTAGATACCGAAGTGAAAAAATGGGTATACATTATGAGCTAAATTGTGAATTAAGTCTAAAATAAAATAAAAAACAATTAAATTTATTCTCTATTAAGTGATAAGTAGTCAATGTATAATTTTTTATATTTAAAAAATATATTAAGTAATTTTAATATTTAAAAAATTAAATTGTCAAAAATATTAATTTAACTTTTTTAAACACTTTATCATAAAATTTGATTGAAGAAGTTGAAAGTGTAAAAGTAAAGTGAAAAAATGGAATGAGGCGTAAAATTTGTGTGAGGGCACCGTAAAAGGAAGTAAAGTAAGAAAGATACAGAATGTTTCATAAAAGAAATGCAATGGATTATATATTCTCTTAAAATTAAACAAAAATAAATAATATTTGTTTGGATAAACCCTGTTTTTTATAAGATAATTACGTAAAATGTCAGGTCGGCAAATAAAGTTAACTTTCTGTTCCCACTTTTTATTTTGTAACTAAATTTTTTATTTAAATACGATTTTCAGAATTAAATTGATTGTTAAATTAATAAGATTTTTGATTTTTGATTCGATAAATTAATTTAATTCAACTGAATAAAAATTTTAAATTTAAAAAATAATCATCAGTTCAATTAGTTTATGAATCAACCAATTTAATTCTTTATTTCAAATCAATACCCAATTAATTTATTATTTAATCGAATCAATCAAATTATTCTATTTTAAAAATAATGACTTTTCTTTCCCTTTTTCTAACCTCAAATCTAAGTTCTTTTATATAACTGTCAGTTATCCCCTTCTGATATAGAAATTGATGGGATTGTTTTAGTGACACCCCATCATAGGTATAATAAAGGTTAAATGTGTCATAATAAGTTTTCATCCTTTCTATATTTTTATAGGCATGAAAGAATGGATAATAGTTCCAAAGAATTTCACTCTAATCTCTTAAGCCATTGAGATTTTGTTTAAGGTTGCTTTTTTTTTTAAGTGTTTTTGAGATAAAAAACACTTTTTAAGTCAAAAGTAATGCTAAACAAATAATTTTTGAAGTCACAAGTACTTTTAAACTTAAAAACAAAAACACTTTTTTTTAGCTATTGCTATTGACAAAAGTGCTTTTAGATTAAATAACGGTTTTAACCCTTATAATATATTTTATATAATATTTATATTTTGTATGTAATTATTTTCCTATTAAAATTTATTTTAAATATATAATATTAAATTTTTAAATTTTTATTGGTTATATTTTATTATTTAAAATATAGTTTATATATTCGAATTAAATTTTATGAATAGTTAATATTAATTTTTTTAATATTTAAATTTTATATTTCATATATTAAAATATTAACAATAAATTATAATAAATTTCTTTTATATTCTTACTAAGATATCATAATGTTATCTAATTTAAACATTATTTAAATGTATATTTATTACTTTATAACACTATGTCTAAAATAGACATTTTGTTTTTCAAAAGCACTTTTTGACAGCAATACTAAACATTTAAATCTTAAACCAAACTTTTCAAAAGTATCTCTCAAAATCACATTTCCACAATACTTTTTAAAAGCACTTCTTAAACAATGTTAAACTAGCCCTAAGTGTATATTCAAAATTCAGTCTCTTTACTTTAATTTCAAGAGATTTAGTTTTCTTATTTTTTAAATTTAAAATTACAAGTTCAATTGTTAATTTTGTAAAAATAAATAAATTCAAGTTCGTGACAATATTATTTTTTTGTTAATGGCTATGAAGTGAGTATTGTTTTTAAACTTATAAATGCAACACCAACGAAATTAACAAATGAATTTTAAGGTGACATTAATAATTGGACTTAACTTGATTTTTTTTATTTGAAAAAATAAAAAATATATATTTCATGAAATAAGAGTAAAGGGATTAAATTTTAAAAATTACGAAAAAGTATAAGAATTTAGGGCATATTTTACTAACGTATTATTTCTTTTTACATTTATAATCCTATATATGTAATAAAACAAATTTATATTTAATTTATTATGCTTTTTTTGTTGTAAATATTGGGCATTTTACCAAAAAAAGTCCTTTTTTTTAAATTACTGAAATGGACCCATTATTTAATTATTTACCGGAATGGTCCATTTTCCGGCAAATCGCATCCACGTCAACGCGATGTCAAGGGACGCGCCAGGAAATCGCGTCCACGTCAGCGCGAGTTGCTGACATGGCAACAAATTGCGCCCTCTAGGACGCGATTTGCTGCCACGTCAGCAAAGTGTGCTGACATGGCCGCGACTTGACCCGTGCGTGAACAGTGCTCCAACGGTAAAAAATTTGACCGTTGCCCCCCAACGGTAAAAAAAAATATAAATACCCCCACCCTTTTTTTCACAAACTAATCATTTCTCAAATTTCCTCTCAATTTCCTTCAAAAATTCTCTTAAGTTCCTCTTAAGTTCCTCTTAACTCCCTTTTTTTAAATAATTTTTAAAATTTTTTTAAACCGTAAAAATTTGTACGATTTCAGCAATGGCCGAGACGCACACATTCCATCTTCCATGTGGAGAGTGCACTATCACTCTAGAAGATTTTAGTCTGCAATTGGGATTGCCGGTGGACGGGAGCCCAGTCACCAGGTCTGCCTAATCAAGCGATTGGGGGACGGTGTGCTACGAGCTTTTGGGCGCTATTCCGGAGAAAATAGAGGGAGGTAAGATCGAGATGGGCTGGTTACGTGACACATTCCCTGATCCGGATGAATATTCAACCAAAATTAAAAGAATCTGATATGCTCGGGCATACATTCTTCAATTAATTGGTGGTTATCTGATGCCCGACACGTCACGGAGCCGCGTACATCTAATATGGCTGCTGAAACTCGTTGATTTTAGAGCAGCCGGTGAATTGAGTTGGGGGTCTGCCATCTTGGCAACGTTATATCGGGAGATGTGCGGGGCGACGCGACCGAGGAGAGCAAAAATCGGAGGTTGCCTGTCACTACTGCAGTCGTGGGCACAGTTTCGCTTTCCATTTCTACGTCCACGAGTGGACACCCATATACATTCCCACTCATAACGAGGTAAATTTTATATTAGATTTTACAATTATTATGTAGATTTTTAAAAATAAAAGTATGCTAAAATTTTATTTAATTAGGTGGAACCATCTGACAAGTCATGCTCTATTACCGTCCTCTCTTGAAGATATACGGCTTCTATTGGACCAACGGTTGGAAGCACAAGTAAGTTTTAAATAAAATAGATATTTCCATACATTCGCTAGTCGATTGATATTTAGTATTTAGTATTTAGTATTATGTATATAACTAATATTTCTATCATGTTCATATAGTTTCAATGGACACCATACGAGGATCCGGCAATTCGGACAGTAATCTCGGAAGAGTTCTTACAAAATCCACAAGCTTGGCACGTGAAAGTCGTGTTGATCAACTACGCAACCGTGGAGCCGCACCAGACAGACAGAGTGCTACGACAGTTTGGATGTAGACAACCGATTCCCGTGGATCCTGAGGTGTTTAACGATCAACACAAAGTCGACCTTCGGCAATTGAATATGGATTGGACGAGATACTGGTCCGAGTACATGGAACTGTGGGAAGATCGATATGAATATATACCTACTTGGGAACCAATCATCGTTCCGGAGTTAGCGTGCGTTCTAGAATACATGCCATGGTTTAGGATCCATAGCAAGCCGTATTTACTGACGCCATAGGAGAGATAGCGGCAAATACGTGTCGAAAGGGAAATGCGCAGGCCTCTAAATCCAATACTACAAGACGACGAAAGCAGCCCCTCAACGAGGCCCAGACATTCACCCGACTTATCATCAGCGGCCATGTAATCACCAGGCCCAACGAGAGCACCGACACAGTCACCTAACGCAGCATTTCAACCGATAATACCCACGCAACTGCCTTTTCAGATGATGCCAGGTGCGTTTCCTAGCCCTTATATGTATCCTAACCCTTATATGTACTCTTTTCCGAGTCCTATGGCAGGTTGGAGCCAAATGCCCGGTTCAGCTCCATTTCCTGTTATGCCAAGTGGACCGCCGATGTATAGGCCAGCGGCGCACGAGGGATCGCAAGAGGGGCTGTCGGGGAGCTCTCCTTTTTACCAATCCCCACCAACGTATAGGTTTCAAACACCGTCGTCGTTCGTGATGCAAATACCTCCACATACACTATTCTTTGAAGGTGGATCATCGTCCCAAGTCCGACAACCAGATGCCGTACCGGAAGAACCAGGATCCCCGCCGGAGGAACAACAATCACAGCCGGAAGCTAGAGAAAGGAGGAATCCAGCGCGTAACCGTCGACGGCCGCCATGTGACACTGAATCCCCCGGGCATAGACATTGATTGCCGTATTTAAATTTATTTGTACAAATATTTTGAATATTTTGATATTATTTGATGTAATAAAATAGAAGTTTATTTGATGTAATAAAATAGAAATTTTTGATATTATTTGAGAATTCTACTAACAATTAATACCCTTAAATTAAAAATCCTAACCTAATTTAATTAAAAACCTTAAACCCTAAACTTAAAAACCTTAACCCCCTTAACTTAAAAAACCTAACCTAATTAACTTAAAAAACCTAACCTAATTAAATTAAAAACCCTAACCTAATTTAATTAAAAACCTTAAACCCTAAGCTTAAAAACCATAACCTAATTTAATTAAAAACCCTAAACCCTAAAATTAAAAACCCTAAGCTAACTAAATTAAAAACCATAACCTCCCTAAACTTAAAAACCCTAACCTAATTTAATTAAAAACCCTAAACCCTAAACTTAAAAACCCTAACCTAATTAAATTAAAAACCCTAACCCCCTTAACTTAAAAACTCTAACCTAATTAAATTAAAAATCCTAACCTAATTTAATTTAAAACCTTAAACCCTAAACTTAAAAACCATATCCCCTTAACTTAAAAACCCTAACCTAATTAAATTAAAAACCCTAACCTAATTTAATTAAAAACCCTAAACTAAATTAATAATTTTACTTTCACATAATGTTAGATTTAGAAAAATGTTTTTTTTGGTACTAACAATTAATAATTTTATATAATTTGATAATTTTACTAATCATTAATACAATTTATCAATTAATAATTTTACATTCACATAATGTTAGATTTGGAAAAATGTTTTGATTGGTACTAAAAATTAATAATTTTATATAATTTGATAATTTTTACTAACCATTAATACAATTTATCAATTAATAATTTTACAAACTTAATTTTTTTTTACAATTACATTCAACTATTGCAATTAGGGCACGATCGACTTGTATGGCATGGATTCCTACACCATTTGCACAACTTCGTTTGACTGGCTGTTTCTCGGATATCCATATTGTTACGTATTCTAGTTGAGCAAGGTCGACCCTTTGGTTTGCGACGTAATTATCTATCCGGTAACAGCTTAAAAGGAGTAAGAGATATGGGCGGCCATTTACGTTCATCTGGGACCGGTGGAAAAACATGTCTCCAGACGTTGTACATGTTTTCTAATTTGTACACTTCGTCCACATAACTCATCGGATCCAGACGGAGATTCTTACAAGCTGTAATAACATGCGCGCATAGATAACGAAGTGCATCAAACATCCCACAGTCACAAGTCATATTTCGCAAGTGTACACGATATTGCCCGCTAACAACACCTTGGTGCGGTCTGTCAAACTCTGTCACGCGAAACCATAAATTGTCTCGATCGTGACATACTATGTGCATGGTGTTTGCCATCGCCTTGGCCTTGTTAATTTCTTGAACTACCTTACTGCACCATACATGTCCTCCCTGCATCTGGCCTGCATAACTTGCTGCTCGCTTTTGAAATAGCGCCGCCAAACGAAAATATGTCTCTCGCACAACCGATATTATCGGTAGATAGCGCGTTCCTTTAAGAACAGAATTGATGCATTCAGCCAGGTTCGACGTCATATGGCCGTATCGTAGGCCACCGTCGTATGATTGTGCCCACTGTTCGAAACGTATGTTACAAAGGTAGTCCGCCCCTTCTCCATTAATTGAATGTAAAATTGCCAACATCTCGTAAAAACAATCTTTATTTATTTCATACCCTGCCATATATAAGATCATAGCGAGTAATTTATACCACTTCTACCAATAAAACTAATTCAAATTAACAAACGAAATAACACATATATAGACTAAATACCCATGTTGGTCACTTGTCGTCGTTTGCTCTTAGATGGATATTGCCTGTAGTAGTTCGAAGCAACGTGTCTTAGGCAATATCTATGGTGTGTGCGCTGCCATAAGCTTTCCTGTCGATCAAATGCAGCTAGTATACCGGCGCCCCGATCTGAAATAACACAGATATCAAGTTGGGGGCATACATGCCTCCTTAACCTAGAGAGAAAGAAATCCCAGTCATCAGACGACTCTCCCAGTGTTATTGCAAATGCAATTGGAAGAATTCTCCCACCGCCATCTTGTGCCACTGCAAGCAATAGCCGATGAGTATACCTACTGAATATAAAGGTATCGTCAACTTGTACCAACTGCTTGCAGTATGGAAATGCGTCTCAGCATTGCTTAAAGGTTCAAAACAAGCGTTTGAACACTTGGCATCCACGTAGCAATGGGTCGTTGTAGTACGCATGTTCCGTTTCAAGGTCTGTGATGGCACCTAGGACGTATCTCTCTAGCACCTAACACCACTGCCATATTTCATTATTTGAGGCGTCTCACCCACTATGCATCTTCTTCAACGCCTTTTGCTTAGCTATCCAAGCCTTGCGATAAGAGGACATGTACCCCATTTGGCTACGGATATTGGCAATTAACACTGGCACTGAAGTCTTGGGATCTGCTTTTACCATGGGTAGTATCAAGCTAGCTAACATAGTTGAATCCATCTTGGGATGATCTTGTGAAATACCTATACATCAAGTACATTAAATAATGCAACATTGCATAATAAAAGTATTATTCAGAAACCGTCAATACTATACCTGTAGCACATGTATGTGGATCTTTATACTTTTTAATCTCCTACAACCCTGTCCTTTTCCTTAACGAGGCGTAGATTTTCCATGAACATGTTGCGTCTTGGACCGCACACTTCGCCTCAAACTTATCAGATTTGGATTTAACGACGTGGTAGTTAACGCCGCTTTTGATGCTATGTTGTTTCAAAGCACCAATAAAATTATCTTTGTTGGTAAACTAATTACCAACTTCAAATTCACCGAAATTTACCCCCAAACTTGTACGATCACGCAACCGGTGTGGTAGATCTGGAAACTCTAACGCATCATCTGCGGACAGATCGACATTATGCATGTGGGCTGGAGGTGAGAATGCTCTGAATCGTGGATTTTCTTCTTCATCTGAACTTCTTTCAACATCTTTAGGTTCTGTTGGAATAGGCTTCGGTTCAGAAAATAAGCCAACTTCTGCACCATCCGGCCCGGGCTCTCGAGGCGGATCCACATCGGAGTCATCTTCTAACCCACAATCATCTGCAGCATACGAGGTCCCCTCACCGGTTGATGTCGTAGGGAGTACGTCATCCTTTCTTCTGGGCATTTGATAATGTTCCCAATTGGATGTAGATTGCCACCCACTAGAACTTGATGCCGTTCCCTAGTACGTATTTCCAGCATCAAACGTCGAGCCACCGACGTACATGTCCTATCCACCGACAGAGTGTCTTGCGGGGGATGTGCATTCGACACCGCTACCGAACATGGGCTGTTCCGTATTTTGTAACCCTCTAACCGAGTGTCGGCCAGGGGTCGTGTATACATCTCGAACACTGTCGCAAGTACATCAGTTGGTGATGTGAATTGTACATATGACTCAATATAATGTGCTCCACTAGCAAGATGAGTCTGCACCATTGCCTCCAAGCTACGAGCACATTTTATGTCGAACGAGTCATATGTCACCGGATCAACAGAAGAACAAAATCGATATGTGATAGACAGAACTTTCATTGGCGTCGTTCCGAAAATTTTACGCCTAATTCTTTTACGAAGTTCTGTCAAATCTATGTTCTGGTTAAAAACCAGTCACACCGTATTCTCCAACAAAAAAACAACACCATTCTCGGTGTGGCAAACCTCACCATCATGGTAAATAACAGCACTAATACGTTCACTTATATTTGAAACTCTAACCTTCTTAGCCTCTCTAAATTGTTTCTACTGTGACTTATGCATTCTGAGAACATTTTCTGCCTAATTTATAGCCTCAGCCCAAACATGCTACTGTAGCAAAAGCGCGTTCATAAGGGCGCGATTTTCACAAATTCTTCTCAAATAGCATCCTGCTAGAAGCGATTTTATACTATTTGCTTAGAAACATAAAAAAAATTTATTTCTTCCATGACCGACTGTAGCAAAAGCGCGTCCATGATGGCATGATTTTACAAATTCTTCTCAAATAGCATCCTACTAGAAGCGATTTTATACTATTTACTCAGAAACGTCAAAAAAAATTATTTCTTCCATGACCTACTGTAGCAAAAGCGCGTCCACGAGGGCACGATTTCACAAATTCTTCTCAAATAGCATCATGCTAGAAGCGATTTTATACTATTTGATCAGAAACGTCAACTCGAAATTATTTCTTCCAAGACCTAAAAACCCTAAAAAGCCTGAACCCTAGGCCCTAAAAGCCGAAAAAACCTAACGTGGGAAAAACGAAAAAATTGCGTCTCCCAAAACGCGCTACGTGGCTCAGGAAATCGCGTCCCCTGACATCGCGTTGACGTGGACCGATTTGCCAGAAAATTGACCATTCCGGTAAATAATTAAATAATGGGTCCATTTCGATAAATTTAAAAAAAAAGGAGCTTTTTTTTGATAAAATACCCGTAAATATTGATATATTCGTGTATATGGGTAAGACTCATATATTTTTGTGTCATGTCGTATTTTATAGTTTATTATTGTGATTCAATTTATTTTATTTTTAATTCTACCCTTTATAACATATTTTTGTATAATATTTGTCAAAATGATTAAATATGTCGTGTCATGTTCTTACAAATTCTAAACCAAGGCATTCCCTAACAAGCGGATAATTTTAAATGGTAGTTATAGATTTACTTAAATGTTAATAATTCATTTTTATATAAAATTTAATATGCAGATATTTTTATTTCATTTTTCTTGATATTTTTTATTTTCGATTTATTCTAAAATATGAATAAATTTTTTATAATAATTTAATATTTACCAACAAGTGTTATTACATTTCTAAGGAAAGAATTTCGATTCAATTTTTGAAAATGATATTGTTGGGAGAGACAATTACAAAATCTAAAAAATTAATCTTTATTAACTGGACATGGATGATATCTTGATTATATTAAAAATAATTTAACATTTGGATTATGAATGTGGATAAATATAAAAAAAAATATACATGAACTTTTAATTTTGTGTGATTTTATATAGGAATTTTTTTATTCTATTTTCACAAATCACTAATAATATTACTAAATTAGCACAATTTTACGTCGGAGATTACATATATAAACAATTATATTAATCTAATATGAAGATAAATATATTTATTTATTTATTTAAATGTGTACATTTGAATCAAAATAAAAAATTTATGTATACTATATTTAAAATTTTAACCCATTTTTTTAAAAGTGTAGTGAACTTAGTTGGTTATTGTTTATCTATTAAGTTATGGTTTATTTATTAAGTAAAATTTAAATAAACAAAATTTACTTGTTATTAATTATTTTTAATCAATTTTATTTAAAATTATAATAATATTATAACAAATTATTATAATACTTATATAATACTTATACTTTTTAAAACATTAATCCCACGTTTGATTAATGATGTTTTTAACTAAACGAGACATTAATTTTCAATGTAGCAAAGGAGGCATTAATATTTGCCAAAAAGATTTTTGGCTGTCAAATTTTATCATTTTAGTTATTTATTTAATTTATTTTTATTTTTTAAAATTTTTAAAATTTCTATTTTTTGTTAAATTATTTTAAAATAGATGAAAAAGTTAAGGTTTGTTAATTTTGCTGATATGACATGAATTATCACGTGGATGATGTGTTAGGATTTAATTAATATTTTTTAAAATTTTAAAAAATTAATTAAATGATGATATGTCATCCACGTGTATGCCACATCAACAAAGTTAACAAATGTTAATTTTTTTTGAAACAAACAAATGTTAATTTTTATTTATTTATTTTGGGGTGATTTGACAAAAAATATAAATAAGGATTAAAAGAAAACAAAAATTAAATGAATGATTAAAATAATTTTTTTATAACGATAAAGGGTCAAATAAGTTATTATGTTTCGATATTTAAAGTAATTTACATAAATTTGAGGAAGGGAATCCTAAATTAGTCATTTTATTAGAATGATAAATTGTAAAATTGAAAGTATAAATTCGTTTTTAATAAAATTCAAACAATAATACATAAGCAATAATTATATTCAAAATTAATTTTATCCTCATATTTTGTAAAAAAAAGCAAAAAATATTTAATGTTTAAAATATAGTTAGTAAATAAAAATATAAGTGATTAGTGTGTTTTTGTTGAAATATACAAATTTTCTTCAAATATTAAAAATTGGATAAGTAAGGAAAAAAGCGAAAAGGCAGTGGTTAATTAGTCAGATTCGATTATTTTAAACCTTAATCCAAGTCAATTTAGCAGATTAGGGACCAGACAGTGAAGTTTCTTCTTCTTACACGACACAGTCTCTGCCTTCAATATGATCATCAATCAATAAACATCGTCGTTCCCTTTAAACCCCGAAGCCCCCACAACTTCGAATTCTGTCATTTTCTAAGATTAATTATCAAATATATATTTGATTTTGAGAATATGAACAGATATTTCCATTGGAGGTGAGTACTGATTACCCAGTAGTGCTTCGCTTGTTCTTCATTTAATGCAAAGATTCCTACCTTCCTCATATAACTAGTATCATTCGTTTTTATTTTCCCATTGAATTATTTCACACGGTGCTAGGAAACGTGAAATTCTCCTTAATTTTTGTTGTTAAAAATACATTGGTTTGCTGGAAAGCGGTCTTTGATTCTTTTTCACCTAACGTTCTATGGTTTTGTTAATTTGACTGGTTGATGCTTTGTTCTTTCCTCTCTTTTTTCTCATTTCGGTGGTCGATTGAATTTGTTAAGTTTATATCAGCCAAGACCCAAGACCCTGATTTCTTTTATATATTCTCTCTGGATTTTGACGTCTACTACTAGTACTAGTTATTCTTTTCTTATATGAACTGGTCATTTTGGTCTATACAAGGTTCTGGATCTAATGAGATGTTTCGAGAGGATTTTGTAGTTCAGGATTTTTTCCCTTTTTGTGATTTTTCTGAGTTTTTTTTCTTTCTTTCTTTTTACAGCATGAAGGTTTGGAAATTTTGAGGATTTTTATATTTGGGAACTGTTGTTCGCAGATTTTTACTGTTTTTGGGTCAACTTGGATTTCCTTAGTGATTAAGGTTTTAGTCATTCAGCTAAATTTGAATCTTTGAAGTTGTAGGCATAGTGGGGTTTTAGTTTTGAATTTGGTTCTTTCACATTTGAGGCATTTGTTTTCTGAATTATTGTATTTGGACATTGAGAACTAAATTTTAGAGGGTTTTGTTTGGGGTTTAGGACTTGAAGCTTTTTATTGGATACAATGGGGAGTAATGGCATTGAATGTTCAAGGAAAGATTTACAAGAGGAAAGTGTTAGCAATAACAGAAGTAAGGGAGTACTTAAGGACAGTGAACAGACAGATGAAGTAGACGAATCAGCAATGGAATATAGGTCTTCTGATGATCAATCCTTTTCAAGTTGTTATGAGAAAGAAGAGGATCAGAAGTCAAGCTCAGAGCAGAAGTCATCGGTTATAGAGGTTTCCGAGACGAAACAATCGAGTGTTTCATCTACTCCCAAAAGAGGTTAGTATTTGCCATCTCCTGGTTTCTATTTCTCATTGATCTGAATTGTACCTTGCCAATATGCTAGGAAAATTGTGACTATTATTGATCTTCAACTTCAAGAAAAAACTTCAATGAACCCATGTTCCAAGGTGTCATGATGGTCACGTTATTCTCATGTTCCCATGGGACTTGCATTTTATTATGTCTGATTTGGTGACATAGGTAACAACTAAAGGGTGGATCCTTCCGCCTTCCTTTTATTGTGGAATATCTATATAACAGGTTAAATGTTGATAAAGTAACCTGTTAAAATCACTATGCAGTACTCCTATTTTGGGGAAAATAAACAATAAAATGAACTTTTGTCAAATGTTGCCAAATTTCCCAGAGACAGACATGGATTATAATAAAAGGGTCACTGTGAGTGTGATTTAAATGTAATTCTAGGTTAGTTGATCCGAAAGAGTAATGATTGTTTTATTGTTTCACATTGTAAAGTTTATGGTCTGATGGCAAATTATATTCTCTTGAAGGTCTGGATCATTGTACCAGTGCACCACTTGCTGCCCAAGGAAACCAGTTAATTGATGACAATGAGATTGCATTCTCTAGGTCAATGACGGAGAAGAAAAACTCAAGGCATGATCTAAAAATAGATAGACTCTCAGAGCATGAAAAGGTAGATAACTGAGTTACATTTTCTTTCTTGCTTATACATGAATTGGCATCATTCAAATGGAAACATGCGTATTTGGGATTTCATGTAAATGTTTGTTAGATTCCATACCCTAGTTTACATTTATCTTTCTTTGCTATGTGGTCAGAAGATAGCAGCTAGGTTAATTTTGGCAGGGGATATTTTGTCAAGAAATCTTAAAACCATTAATTATTTTATAAACACATTATGCTTCGCAATTTGGCTTGTTGATGAAGTGATCCTTCTTTCAGGTGATTGAGAGACTTACTCGATGGGTTTGTCCTTTTTGCCTTTCCCTTTATGTTCTTTCAGTGACTTGTGACGCTTTTTCATTTTTTTATTCACAATTCCCTCCCTTTTTGGTGTTCATTTTGCAGAAAAATCTGATTGTTAACCTTATCAAGATCCAAAATGATGGGACAGTAGAAGTTGATCTACCTAAAAATTCACCTGTAGCTTCAGAATTGTTAGAACTTTCCTCTATTGAAGGGCCATCATTTGATCTTGATGATACTTTGTTCTATGAGACTACTAAATCTATCCCAAGGTTGAATATTGCCATCCTTGTGGTTGGAACAAGAGGAGATGTACAACCTTTTCTGGCTATGGCAAAGAGACTTCAGGTATGCTTAACATTATTTATTTATTCACCTTGTTGCACTTATTTGTTATGTAATCCCTTTTAATATGTATTCATAATTTTCAAATTGGCTCTATGTATACAGTTAGAAAGAATTAACTTCCTTCACAGCTAACATACAGAATATGCACGTGAGCCTTAGAGCTTGAACTTAGACCCTGCTTATGAAACCCAATGGTCTTATGGCCTAATAATTCCTACATGCAAAACCTGAACAGTTGATCCATAATTCCGTATCATAATTTCATGCATAGACACCTGATCAGATCACATATTCTTAATTTTAGCTGTACTTAGTCATAGAATTCATTTATTTTATTTTGAAGATTATTTACTCTCTTTCAGGAGTTTGGTCATCGTGTTAGGTTGGCAACTCATGCTAACTTCCGCAACTTTGTAAAGTTGGCTGACATTGATTTTTATCCTCTGGGTGGTGATCCTCGAGTCTTGGCTGGATGTAAGAAGTTCCTGATGTGGAAACTTTTTCACTTTATCATATTGATGTTGGTATTTATGTTGGTAATAGCTTTTAAACATAAATCCCATATTGCTGTTAGTTGTCAAACTAATTTGGAAGATTTGCCTGAAACACTGCATCTTGTTTGCTTGCTTAGTTAATTGATAAGAGACTATGTTCGGTAACTATAGGAGGAAGAGACAGAGAGGAAAACAGGGGGAAGGAGAGGGTTATGCATCCCCTTGTTCATATTGCTAAAAAGAAGTGAAAAGGGAAAGGAAGGGGTATTTTATCTACTTTGCTTGGCTAAGGAGTAGAAATGAAAAGAAATGATAACTTATCATCTTCTTTTGCAAATGTGTCATATATCAAGATGAAATGTCTAAATAAGGGTATTTTTTTTTTCTTTGTTGTAAAATAATAAATATTTCATGTCTCCCTGTATCCCTCCATTCTAGGGGGTTTAAGAAGGTTTGGAGACTTTTGAGGGGTACATGTGCTCCTCCAAATCCTTCCTTTCTAGTAAAGCATTTTTCAACAAGAGAATGTGTAGCACTCCCTCTCCCTTTGCTTCCCTTCCGTCCCTTCCCCCCAACCCAAAAAAGCATTCAAGAACTAAGCATAGTTTTCTTATATATTCATTCAAAGCAGGTGCTAGCTTGTTATTTACTTTGGGATCATATAAAAATCTAATATCCTGGAACCGTCATTGTTTTTGAGTACTTGGCATGATCATTACATTTCTGAATGTGTTTCATTTATGAAGTTGATGTGTTCATTATAGTTTCTCTTTCTTTTCTTTTTCTATTCATTTTCAACTTTTGTTTACTATTTTTTAAGTTGTTTGTATAGTATTAATACATTTGAATGATTCTGTATGGTAGATATGGCCAGAAATAAAGGTTTGATTCCGTCTGGACCTGGGGAAATATCGATACAGAGAAAGCAACTGAAGTCCATTATTGAGTCTCTTCTTCCTGCATGCACAGAGCCTGATATAGAAACAGGCATGCCATTCAGAGCACAAGCAATCATTGCAAACCCTCCAGCCTATGGTAAGTCCTTATGGTATTTTCTTTCAATACCTAACAATGTTAATGATTTTATTCAAAATTTGATATCACCTTATTTTGTAAGGTGCAAATTCTCATCTTTAAGGTCTTTTCTGCATAAATATGTATGTACTTCTGGATGCAGGACATTCTCATGTTGCAGAGGCTCTTGGTGTTCCCCTTCACATATTCTTCACCATGCCTTGGACGTAAGTTGGCTTTTCCCTTTTGATTTGTCTTATATATCCTTTCAATATAATATAATATAATATAATATAATATTATATAATTGAATTCTATCATTTTTAAGCGAGGGGGAGGGTACTTTCTTATATACATTGATTATTCAAAATTGTGTAAAAATTAAAGGAAAATATGTTAGGTTATTCTACTCACTTCTATTTTGAATAGGCAGGCCAACATCTGAATTTCCTCATCCATTGGCCCGTGTTCCTCAGAGTGCTGGATACTGGGTTAGTCTTTGGTGTTGGGCTTACTTTTCTTTTCCTTTTCTTGATATGAACTGTTGAACAACTTTCAATGACTAACCTGTCCATTCCACCTTGTTGAGTCCAGCTTTCCTATATAGTTGTGGACTTACTGATATGGTGGGGCATAAGAGGATATATTAATGACTTCAGGAAAAAGAAGTTGAAACTTGCTCCCATCGCATACTTCAGTACATATAATGGATCAATAACTCATTTACCAACTGGCTACATGTGGAGTTCTCATCTTGTGCCAAAGCCAAAAGGTAGTGGTGTTACATATTGTGCTTTTCAAATAACTTTCTTCTTAAATGATGATACTTTCCACAGATAAGCAATCCTTCAATCAAAAGAAGATATTTAGGATTTTCTTCTTTCTCCTTCCTTTTATTAAACTTCAATATTCTATCACACAAAGATACGATGATGTAGCAACCTGTACCTGCAATTATGCAAAGTGTTTTTTATTTTCTTCTGTCTATTCTCTACTCTTTTACTTCTTTCTATTGTTAGTCATTTTAAAGAATTTTTAACATATTTTAGACAAGATTTTTTTTACATAGTTTGCTTTATTTGATATAGTGGATGTAAATTTGATCTTTCTTATGTTTATTCTATACCCATATGCTTCTTTCTGTTGTCAGAATGCCAGTCATTCTAATAATATCTAAGCACCCTGTAGCTTACTTCATTATGGAATAATCTGCAGATTGGGGTCCCTTGGTTGATGTTGTTGGTTACTGTTTTCTGAACTTGGGGTCAAAGTATCGTCCTCGAGAAGAGTTTGTGCAGTGGATTCAGAAAGGACCACAACCCATATATATTGGTTTTGGAAGCATGGTATTATCTCTCTCCAAATGGACATTTCATGTAATGTCATTTTATGATCTATGTTGTATTTTCCTCTAAAAGAGTTATGAGATCTATGTCATGTTTGCTGAGGTTATTTCTAATTGATTGGAAAAGTGAATGAAACTTTACTAGGTTAACCAAGAATTTTATCTCAAAAAATGTGTGGGTGCATGTGCATGCGTCCTGCCTAATAATTTTAAGTGAAAGAAGCCTAGATGAGCTGTATATTCTGTTAGTTGGACTTTGGCTGACTAGTATGTGGATTGAATATAATATCTTAGATGCAAATTCTAAGAATTCTAAGAATTTGTAAACCATGTATCACGCTTTAGTATTGATTCAGTTCCTAACTTGCATCTGATTTTAAGTTAAATCCTGACTTTTGTGAGTTCATACAATTGAAAGAGATCAGGCTAAGGTAAAATGGAAGACATAACAATCATTTTCGTGTTGAAGCTAATGAGGATTCTTTTATTGATACACATGCTTTTGTACTTTTTCATCAACTTAAATAATAAAATACTGTTATTTCCTGTGAAGCCTCTTGATGATACCAAGAAAACGACAGATGTTATTTTGGAGGCATTAAAAGATACAGGACAAAGAGGAATAATTGACCGAGGTTGGGGAGATCTGGGGCAGTGTAAGTAACTTTTGCATATTGTTCTGTTATCCTTAATGTCTTGAGAGCTCATTTCTGTTTACAGAAGGTATTCTATTCTATAGTGGTTTCACATATTTTTTTTACTTTGTCAATGTAAGACCAGTGGAAATTTGTCATTCACTTTTGTTTTTTACTTCTTTGTTTTCCTTTCCATTTTTTTTCTAAGTTTGACTGGGTACTTTGATTCAAGGAATTGGAACTTGATGTTCAAAGTGATCCTAACCGTTCTTTTAATCATTACTGAAATGAACATGTTAATAAATGAATGACATGTTCTTATAATGCCTATCTGTGGAGGTTGTAATTTGTAACTTCATGCTATGGAAGTTTCCCTGTGTTTAGTATATAAAACTCTATACATTATGGGACATGCACTAGTATTGTGAATGACAAGCAGAGTTCCTCTTATATTTATTTGTCCTACAGTTACAGAAGCTACTGAGAATGTTTTCCTCATAGAAGACTGCCCTCATGATTGGTTGTTTCCTCAGTGTTCAGCCGTGGTAAGTACTTAATTAGTTAAACTCCATGTTTGCTTATTTGAAGGGATTTTTTGATGTGCTTAGATATTAACAACTGTGATTTGATTTTGTGGGGATTGAAAAAAACTACCAGATATCTATGGTAGGATCACCTGAATGTAGCAAGTGTGTCAAATGATGAAGAGTTCATAATCTTTCCAAAAAATATATGGTTTGTCTGTTAAAAATGCCTAACTGGAAGTAATATTTCCTTAAATATGCAGGTGCATCATGGTGGTGCTGGAACCACAGCCACGGGACTTAAAGCTGGGGTAATTTTCTTTTTACTTTGCTTTTATTGTACACCAACTTTTTTTGCATTTCTAGTTTTGTGCATACATTTGTTTTTGTCTGCATTATAAGTTCCTCTAGTTCTTAATATATATGATTGAGTGATATCTTGTTTCAAAGCTATTAAGTTTAACCTTCTAATGGATCCTTATGTATTTGTAATCTTCATTGTGGCTTAATGCCAACTTTTGAATTATAGTGTCCAACAACCATAGTGCCGTTTTTCGGAGATCAGTTCTTTTGGGGTGATAGAGTACATCAGAGAGGGCTTGGGCCTGCACCAATACCAATATCAGAGCTCAGTATTGAGAAGCTTTCAAATGCTATAACATTCATGCTCCAGCCAGAGGTAACTCAAGTAGCTTTTGTTTGCTTAAGTTACTCTCATTCGTTATGTTATTAATCACTTATCTAATTCATTACACCTTCCATGGAGAACCATCTCCTTGATAGTTGATGAATGTTAAGGCATTCATTTAATTATTGCCAAAAAGTTGTAATATTTTTAGGATATATGGCAAAATTTGTCATTTAACACGACACAAGGCATGCTGGTTCTTTCCATAGTTGTTTGTTTGGATACATAACTATACTAGTAAAGGAAAAATACTGTCAATGGTTCTGGAAAAGAGGACCCTTTATGTGTACTCTTTCAGCAAGCATCTAAATTCCACCTTGTTACTCTTATAGAAACATAACCTTGTATTTAATTTCAAGAAGATGTCATAGCCTTTGCATAAATACTCCTCCCATAAGAACATTTCAATGCTTTTCTGCTACAAATAGACCCTCATAAATGAAAGTTATTGGTAATTTTTTGATTTGTTCTGATGTGAATGGAGCACGATTTCTGGTTAGGTGAAATCCCTTGCAATGGAGTTAGCAAAATTGATAGAAAACGAAGATGGTGTTGCAGCTGCAGTCAATGCATTTCACCGGCATTTACCTCCGGAGCTACCATTGCCTACTGCAGCTTTGGAGGAAAATGATCGTCCAAACCCGTTACAGTGGTTCTTTCTTCAAATTGGAAAATTGTGCTGCCTTCCTTGTGGACTGTGGAATTCATAGTTGATCCTACAGATAAGTTATTAACCTTTTTCATCACTTACATCATTTTTTTTTCCTTGTTTTAAATTCTTGGGTATTTTTTCATTACATTGATGGGTTTGAGAAAAAGGGAATTGGATAGCAGTTTAGAGTTCATCCATAGTGTGCAACGGCATTAGGCTTTCTTCTGTTACCATTTGTAAAGGTAGTAGTATTGATAGATTAAGCTTTGATTACAGTAATAATAATTACCCATTCATTGGTCGTTTGGTTCTCTTTCCATTAATTGGTCGTTGTATTTTCCTTGGTTGGACATGACATTGAAAGGTAATAAATAATTTGATTTAAATATTATCATTATTCTTATTCTTATGATAGATGAATATATATTTTAAATATTAAAATTGCATAGAAACATAATCCTACCTTCCAAACTCAAATGTATAATGCTATATATTTATATAAATTTGTTTTTTAAACAGTGTTTGCAATCTTAAAGTGAAATATATCTAATCTAAATATATAAAATGAGGGTAACTTAATTCTAACCTTTTTTTTTTATTTAAAATGCTTTTGGAGAGCCAAAAGTAATGGGTAAAGAATAAGGAAGGATGAGATAGTTATTCTAAACATTGTATTTCAATTTCTCATTATCTTGTTTCTCTATATTTCACACTTGTACTCCAAATTCCTATTATTTTTGTATTTCATCTCTCATGTATGATTTTGATAATTTAATTATTCTTTTCAGTTGTCATTGTAAATTGTATCTGTTTATGTCTAGATTGAGATTGTTGTTACCAATCAAATGAAAGTAAGTTAAATAAATAAAATGAATAATTTTTTTTTGAATAAAAGTAAAACAAATTATATATCAAATGTTTTTATAAGATATAAAAAAAACAAATGATGTTTTGATTGCAATGTTTTGATTGAAAAACTATAGTGTTTTAAGTCTTATAATTTGTAAAAGAAATGGAGTTAACTGAAAAGTGACATAACACGTAAAAATATATGTAATTTTTTCTGAGTTTTAACTTTTTTTTTATTGGATTGATAAAAATTTAAAAATTTTCAAAGTGCTCTTAATTTGGTGAAAGCTTTTTTTTTTCTTTTTTCTTTTAAAAACTAAGAAAACTGATGAAGATAGAAATGAAATTGTGGCATTTCGATTCCATATGTTCAAGAGTTGGATTTTTTTAGGGTAAATTACACCAACAGTCACTAAACTTTGGGATAATTGACAAAATAGTCACCTAGGTTTCATTTCAGTCACTTAACTTTGGAAAAATAACAAAACAATCATTTTAACCATTTTCCGTTACAGTAACGGAAAAATGATATGGCATTTAATAGTGGGTTAGCTGTCATTTTAGCAGTCCTTTTTAACCCTAAACCCATTTAAGAGCCTTGGACAGTAGAAGAAAAGAGAAAAAGAAGAAATAGAGAAGAAGAGGAGGAGGAGGAGAAGAAGAATAAGAGAAAATGGGAGAGGCTGCCAAGAAAAAGTGAGATCCCCATAGAAATGAACTAAGTTTCATGCAGCAATACAATCGAGCCCCTACTTATTTACCTCCATTTATATTGTTTGTCATTGAACTTCAAATGTGTAATGTTGAGTTCATTTTCTTTTGAATATCCATTTGGATTTTTGTATTATGGACCTACTTTACCTGGTTCTATGGAAATTGAAATCTGAATCAGTACCATGTTATGTCATCTAATGCTTTGAAATTTGTATTTACCAGTTATTGGTCCTTTCTTTTTCTTTGAATCCTATAGTCTATTCATATTTGATTGGAACCACTGGCTTCCATGGTGCTTGAGTGCTTGGTTTTTCAGGGATGCGGGTGGCTTGGGGTTGTTCAGCAACAGTTGTTATAGCTCTTGATTTGTAGCCATTGTTCTGTTGTGGGTTTGACCTTTTGGTTTTTGTCGAGCAACAACCCATTTGGATTGAAAGAAAGAGACCCAAATTCAGGAGATGGTAAAAAACGAGGTTGAGGGAGAAAGAAGATGAAGAGAAAGGAGAGAAGAACAAGAAAAAACAAAAGAAGCATAAAGAGAAAGAGGTTGAGGGAGAAGAAGATGAAGAGAAAGATGATAAGAAAAAGAAGAAAGACAGAGAAGGACCAATCATCTTTTCTTTTCTTCTTTGACCCTTTGGCTACTCGTCCAACATGGCAAGTTAACTGGCCACATCAGTTAACTGGCTACGTCAGCTATACCGTTAAGCCTGTGACGGAAAATGTTAATTGAGTGACTGATTTGTCACTTTTCAATAACGTTAGTGACTGTTTTGTTATTTTTTCAAAGTTGAGTGACTGAAATGAAACCTAGGTGATTGTTTTATCAGCTATCCCAAAGTTTAGTGACTATTGGTGTAATTTACCCTTTTTTATCCAGATTATTACTTAATAATAATAAAAATCTCTTTTTAAAACTTTTTTCTAAGTTAACGTGTAAAATTGGAGAAATTATTTTATGGACCCTTCCCACCATGTTATTCATGGTTCCTTTTCAATTATTTAATGATATTTCAACAATTTTTTTTCCATATTATTGACACATAATTTCGATATTTTTTTTACCTTGAACCCCAAACCTCGAACCCTAAACCTTAAACCCAAATCCTAAACCTTTCACCTCGAACTTGAATATTGAATTTTAAATTCGAGGTTTAGGGCTCGAGTTTAGGTTTCAGGATTCAAGGTTCGAGGTTCGAGGTTCAAGGTTTAGTAAAATTACTAAAATTATGTATCAATGACATGAAAAAATTAATGAAATATCATTAAATAATTAAAAAAATATTATGGATAATGTGGTGGGAAGGATCCATAAAATAGTTTATGCAAAATTGAAATCTATATTCTATAAAAAAAGAAAAAGAAAAGAAAAATATATATAGGTTAAAATATGACATAAGTCTCTTTACTTTTTGAAAATAAGGATTTTAGTTCTTATACTTCTGTTTTATGGAATTTAGTCTCTCTACTTTTCAAAATTCAAAATTTAGGTCCAACTGTTAACATTATTATTATTTTTTGTTAAATTTGTTGTAACATTTTTGAAATAAAAAAAAGTTACTCACTTGATATCCATATAATTAGAAAAAATGAGTCTGTAATTAACTCGAATTTAACAAAATATAGTGTTAACAGTTGGACTTGAATTTTGAAATCTGAAAGTAGAGGAACTAGATTCAATGAGATAAAAGTAAAGAGGATAAATTTCTAATTTTCAAAACATACAGGGACTTGTGGCGCATTTTAACCTATATCTGTTATCTGCTTTTAGAATCCACGTAGCGCCACGTTGCCAAATCAAATACAGAAATTTAGATCCTGTACTACACAGTTCAGTAGGAAGAGATATGAATCCCATTGGGCAACTCAAATCTAGTCGGACATTCCAAGGTCAATCGATCAGAAGAAGCCAAATCGCACCCGGTCGGCTATACACTCATGATTCCATTCTATATCACCAAAGCATTAACCACACGTGACAAGGATGCCTATAAATTCCCAGTTCCCCCATTTCGAATTATCTCTTTACCAAATCGATATTTTTCGCCCTTTTCCCCTTCCGGATATTAATTTACAATCCAAACATCAGATAAGCTAAGCGAAGCTTAACATCCAACGCTAGACCTAGAATTCAGATTCTTCGAACTCAAGGGAGGGAGAAATGGCGGTCTCTATCTCCGCATCAGCAACTGTTCCTTCGCTGAGTCGACGAAGCTCAACTCAGTTATCCCCTTATTATTGTTCGTCCAAGCTATCTTTCTCATCTTCTCTTCGATTTCAACCCATTCGAATCGTTAATAGATCCGTTTCCTCTCGCTATCGTCCTCTGCAAGTAAACGCTTCTAAACTTCCTCTCTTTTACTATTACTGTTATTATTGTTTAATAAGATCAGTTCCTTTTCTTGTCTTCTCAATTTCATTACATAAATTGAATCCAAACATCATTTATTTATTCACTTAATTAGTTTTATCTTATTAAAGTTTAGGTTAAGTCAATTTGGTGAAAACTTTTTATTTGCTTGTTGATTTTAAACTTTTTTTTTGTATTTTTGTTGTTTTCAATGGATATGTTAAGTTGTAGCTTAAAGTAGAAGATGGTTTTTATAGGTTGAAGCAAAGAAGCAAACATTTAACTCCTTTGATGATTTGTTGGCAAATTCCGACAAGCCTGTACTGGTTGACTTTTATGCAACCTGGTAATCTTTTTCTTTAAGAAATTTTACTTGGATGCTAACCCTAGTTCATAAATGTATAAAGTTTCTTAGTTTTTTTTTAAATTATGATTTTAATTTTTTATGAAAATTTAGATTTCTTGTTGGTAGGATTGAAATTCTATGAAAGGTGGTTTGAATTTTGTAGGTGTGGACCTTGTCAATTCATGGTTCCGGTCCTCAACGAAGTGAGTGCTACTCTGAAAGATAAGATTCAGGTTGTGAAAATCGACACCGAGAAGTACCCAAGCATTGCTGATAAATACAATATACAAGGATTACCCACTTTCATCATATTTAAAGATGGGAAGCCCCTTGATCGTTTTGTAAGTTGATTCAGTGGTCTTCTGCTCACTTGAGCTTTTCTCTTTTAGAAGTTAAGCCAGTCTTTATGAGGTCAAAGTGCAAAAGGATTCTATGAGGGGTACTGCCATTTAGGCCAAATTATGTAATATGAAAAATGGTCTGGTCGCTTGCAATGGCATGGGCTGTAATGAAATCAAATTAAAACTTGAGCCATCAATTTTATGTGAGTGGTAGTAGTTGGACAGCTTTCAGCCTGAAAACTGAGAAGAACATAGCATTTCCTTTTATGAGACATTTGTAAAATACCTCTGCCATTTCATCTTTCCATGCCTTGGGAATGCTTGCCCTTTGTAGTTATTGTGAATCATTCAGGTCAATGTATGGTTTTGCTTTTGTACAGGCTACTTTGTCTCAACCATTAGAACTGACGTTTATTGCTTGGGATAGGAGGTTTATTTTGTGTAATCTTTGTGGTTAATCCCACTGAGTTCTTGATTATCAGGAGGGTGCCTTGGGTGCTGATCAGCTCATTCAACGCATTGAAACTTCATTGAGTGTCAAGCAATAGCCCTGGTGAGCTGTGGATATCTTACTGTAAGAGATTTCTTCCCCTTCAGTCGGGTATTTGAAGACTGAGAGACCCCCATTTACTTCTGCTGCCCCATGATCTAATATTTATTTCTGCTGCTCAGGGTTTCAATGTGAATAAAATACTAGATTGGGGTACTGAAACTGGCGATGAACTCACAATGTGATCTACATACCTTGTCCTTCCTTTTATTTAATTTTTTTTAAAGACAAATGGCTGTGTATGTGCAATTCACTTTTGCCCCTGTTCATGGGTTCTGATAACATAAGAGAACACATTGCATGCTTCGAGTATTCTTGTGCTAGTTGTCCAAGAGGGCAAAAAACTGGACAATTGGACCACTAACTAGAGGTTTGTCTATTCTTGTATTGAGTACAAAAATCGAGGAATCGTAGAAAACTGGATTAGGCAAATCGAACCAAGTCATTGATTCTGTGTCAAAAGGCTTCCTTTGATTTGTGGTTTTGGTTGATGTTAAGTTCGGGTTTAAATTTGGATGATCTAATCACTCTTCCTTTATATTAAAAAAAAGTATGTTACATTTATTACTTATTTAGTATTCACAATTAATTTTTTTTTTTACAAAGAATAGTATTAGACTTATTTTGTTAGTATCTGAAAATATTTTAATCTGAATGAGTTTGAGTTTAGATGGGTTGAATTGGCCCATCTCATGGTGTAAGGAGTCAAATCTTGAACCAAAATTCTTAGCTTCATCAATAGTTGGTTGAGTAGCAATTTGAAGAGCATTCCGTTTAAGAAGTAGAATACTATGATATTCGAGCCTACGTAGTACCAATGTCGAACTTTCACCATCTCATAAGACAATATGGAATAGATAGATTGATTACACAGTGAAAGGCATTTCTTTAGCACTTCATTTTGAACTAATTTACACTTTTACATGTGCAAGAGTTTAGCTTCTTTCCGTACGACCTTCGGTGGCAATGTTAAAATTTTAATTGAAATATATAAGCAACTAATTAGTTGTTGGTTGATGAATCAGTATTATAATTAAATAATTGTTTTATTGTTATTATTAAATATTAATAATTTTATATAAAAAAGTAGGAAATTTAAGAAAAACATTTTTGTTTATGACGACTTTACAAATATTAGAGATGTACCACCATAGATTATATTAGATTTGCCTAAACATCAAGTTACTCATTTAAATTTGAGGTCACTAACAAAAAAAAAACATGGATAAAAACCCTTACAAAGCTTATTAGGACTTGGCATCAATATTCAGGGGTCAAGTACGTCCAAATTTTCAAATTTATGATGTATTTTTTTAATTTTTATATTATGTAATTTGTATCATTTAAAGATTATATATTATTTTATTATATAAAATTACTAGAGATTGTGAAAATATCTTCATTGGGTCAATGGGAATGTTAAGATCTTCCCTCCAGATTATTTTGAACTACAATGAATTTAAAAAAGTATTTTTACTTTTTACATAATAATGATACATACCCCTACATGAGTTTGGGTATAGATTTACAAATATAAACAAAAATTTATGTTAAGACTTACAGACCGAGTATTCTCATTTTCCTACGTATTGATGTTGTCCTCTTTGGGCATTACACAAGTCCCTCGAAATTTTATTACACGAAAATACGTTTCCTAGGCTCGAGCTTGGACCTTGTAGAGGCTGCATATGGGAGGTCCATTCTACACAACCAATTGGCTGACAAATTCATTACAGCAATCGGACGTGATTGGTTTCAGGAATGGTTAGATAAGTTGAACAGTTTCTATACTCCAAGCTTCAATTTGATCAAAGTATTGGAGGATTGGTTGTGTAGTTACATTCGAAATAGCATAATTATAGGATATCTTCATTTGATTTTGTGCTAATTATAATCGCATAAAATTAGAGATACGATTTGGGGCATCAAAAAACAGCTAACGAGAGAAAAAAAAATTATATTCTCTTCTCAACAATTTAGGATATGATTGGATTTAGTAAGGCTATAAAATCTACGCCATTTCCTTTTCACCTGCAATTTCCATACCAACAGCACACCAAATGTAGAACCAAATTACATGCCTAATATTCCTTCAACATTTACATATTTTTTCCCTTTACCGTATTCTTAATTTCATCCTAATAAATCTTTCAATTAATTCATAGCTGAGAAACCAATAGAACCAAATTTGGAAAATAAAAGCAAGAGAAAATGCAAGAAGCATTGACCAACGGCTCCCACTCAGTCGTTGCCCAGTATAAAAGCAGCCCCCCCCCCCCCATTATTGTCCGGTGGAAGCAAGCACCAAATGGCAACCTCCCTACCCAACTTCCTGCCTCTGTTTCTAATTCTATGCTATGTTGGATCGACAATGGCAGCGGTGCACATAGTTGGGGACCAGCTTGGTTGGCGACCACATGTTAACTATTACAGCTGGGTTCGTAGCAGGTCCATTAAGCTAGGCGACACTTTGGTGTTCAACTATGATGCTACTAAAGATTATAGTGTGGCGGAGGTGACGCAGTTCAAGTTCATCGCTTGCAATGCAAGTAATGCTAAATTCTTCGACAACAGCGGGACCAGCTCCGTCACTCTCACAGAGCCTGGCCAACATTACTTTATGGCTCAAAACCATTGTTTGGATGATCAAATGGTTTTTTCAGTGCTTGTTTGAGAGACAAACTGAAACAAACAACCTTTGTTTTGCATTATTAGTTCAATAATATCTTTTTCTCTTTTTTTTTAATGTTTCTTTTCTTTTTCATTTGCAGGAGATATATTTCTTTTTCTTTTTCTTTTTAATTTTACTAGAAATTGAATGTGTGATATAATAATATAAAATAATGTAAAATATGCTAAGTAACAAAGCATGACAAAAATATTGTAAAAATATAATATGTATAAAAATAAGAATATTATTTTGTGCAACTAAGTAAAAGTTAAAAAAAATCAAAACGGAATTAGAAATTTTTAAAAATAACAATAAAAATATAATAAAAGGAATGTACTAGTGTCACGGGGCTAGACCTTTCGTCTCGCAATCCGTGCGGTCTTAGGCGATCCGTTTGTCCAAACTCGTCTAAGTCAGCCTTAACTCAAGTGAGGATTCCTTAAGAACTCCTCTAAGGCACCAAATGAAAAGCGGAAGCAATTTATGCCAAAAGAAGCCAAACAAAAGAACAATAGAAAGAGCGCTCGCAAAGTGTTTGAGTAAATGCTCTTAGTTCTCTTATTCACAAAGAATAATGAAACAATTACAAGAGTGAGTACAATTGAGGGGGAGGCTCTCTATTTATAGTTGAGCTCCCCCAAAACCGACGGTCAAGATACATTTACATCGACGGACGAGATTAGCCATATCCCTTTATTTTAGGGCTTTACAAGATATGCCATATCAAATCTAATCTAATCTTTACAAGATATGATTCCCTCTATCTTTTAAGATTAGTTACCATATTAGCCTAAGTTACCATGTCTTTATTATCGGGCCAACCAGGCTTCAATCTGATAGGCTTCTCCAATAGCTCTTTGAATCGGGTCAGTTCTCGTGGGCCAAATGATCCCCATCTGCTCAATAGACTTCCATTGGATGCATTTGGTGCGATGGTCACGGGCTTTCAACTGCGGCCTATGACATTCTCCCCTACCCATTCTCGCAACATCCTCGTTGCGACTTTCGAATGGCACTGACTTGATTCGCCTCAGCCTCGTCTTGACGCCTTAGCCTTTTCCTTCCTTCGGGATTTTTGCCTTGGCTTACGTCGTTTTTTAACTCGAACCGTCTTACTCGTTTGTACATCTCGATAACAAGAAGTTATGTCACTCTCTTGTCCACATTCTAACTTTACTCGAACAGAATCCTCGTGATTCACCACACTTGGCTTCGCTTTGCCCATAGTCTGTCGGCCTCTTTGCTTAAGAACTTCGAAAGGGCCCCTACATTCTTGCCAAGTACACAAGTTAGAATGCAACACACTATCAAAGTGTTCGGATTGTACCTTTGCATTTACTCTGGTCAACTGTCCCTCATGCCTCACTTCTTTTTCCTTGAAGTCTAATGCACCATCCACCTCTCCCATAGGTGGAAGCCTTGTCGATGACTCGGCCAACTCCGACGCTTCACTCAATGTAACAGCCCGATTTTGGGCCTAGTCGGAACAGTGGTTTTGAGACCACAAATCCGACGAGGAAAATTTTATTTTTCTTATATTTTTATGGTCTACAATTTCACGGAATGATTTTGTGAAAATTTCGTTCGAAAATTTCGACGTTTGGGCACTCAATTTAGTCAAAAGGACTAAATTGTAAAAAGTGCAAAAGTTGAGTTCTACATGTTAGAGGTGTTCAATTGTTATGAAACTTTAAATTGGAGGTTCTTATATGGTAATTAGACCATTGGTTAAGTTGGTAGACAAAAATGGCATGAGATAAGTGAAATAGGAAATTTTTAAGTTAGGGGCAATTTGGTAATCTAGTAATTAAAATGAATTAAAAAGGAAAAAGATGGCAAATTGGGCTCATCTTCTTCATTGGGACGAAATCAGCAAGGGGGGAGCCATTTTTAGGGTTTTCAAGCTTCCAAGCTCCATAGTAAGTGATTCTAAGCCCCGTTTTTAATGTTCTTTACGTTTTTGGAGTCTCGATAACTTGATTTTGCTTATTCTAGCAATAATTTAATTTAGGGTTTATATTTGGAAAAATACCCATATGTGAAATGTGTTTATTTTGATGTTTTATGGTAGAATATGAAGCTAGAAATTATGTTAAGCAACTTTTGCTAAGCGATTTTGAGTGAAAACGAGTAAAACGACATAATCGATAAAAATACTAAATGTTCATAAGTAAGTGTTAGACTGGGAATTTGGTGTTGCCATAGAAGGGAAAAATGTTCAGCATGTCATAATACATAATAATAAGGGATAAATTTTAATTTCCGATCCTAGGGGCAAAATTGTAATTTTGTGAAACTTTAGGGGCAAAAATGTAATTTTTCCAAAATATGATTTTTGGACTGGATTGAATAATGTGAGTGTTAAATAAGTTAAATGTGTTATTATATGTCAAGAAAGACAAGGAATTGACTTTGATTAGTGAAAAAAAAATGAGAAAAAGTGATAAATTTCCCGATTGAACATTCGGAATAAAAAGGGATACGAATGAAGTGACAAGAATGATCACATATGTGGCATGGACTGTGTGTAGGTCACTATGTGAAAGTGAAAGTGATGGTCACGTGTGTAGTACTATGTGTAGGCTACTACGTGTACCAGAATGATAGGTCGCATGTGTAGTACTATGTGCAGGCTACTATGCGTACCAGATAGCTTCGATCACGTGTGTAGTACTATGTGTAGGCTACTACGTGTACCAGAATGATAGGTTGTATGTGTAGTACTATGTGCAGACTACTATGCGTACTGGATAGCTTCGATCACGTGTGTAGTACTATGTGCAGGCTACTACGTGTATCGGATAGTGATGGTCACATGTGTAGTACTATGTGCATGCTACTATGTGAATCCGCATCATTGAATATAAAGATGGTTGCTAAGTGTTGATTCCACCGTATCCTTGACTGTGAAAGGGGTTGCTATCTGCTGATTCCCCGTATCATTGATTATATGGTGGTTGCTAAGTGCTGATTCCACCGTGTAATGGTTAATATTCCGAAGTGTTCATCGGGGAAATTAGATAAGTGAAAATATATGTGAATCGAATAAGGTTACGTGATGAATATTGGGTTCGATATTTAATCGACCCTTAAGTAGGATGAAAAGAAGTAATGAAATTATGAAAAAGTAAAATGTGCAACAAAACAGTTTTAGACAGTAACAATAGTGTGACTTTGAAAAATCACCAAAAATGGTGGAAATTGAATTAGAGAGTGAATAAGATATTAAATGAAAGCTTAAGGAGTCTATTTTTACATGAAAGAAACAATGGAAGCAAAAGAGTTACACATTTTTAGATATTTGAATTTTTTTGAGGCAGGGTCGGATTGATTTCGGAATCCCCTGTTCTGACTTTGGAAAATAGTTAAAAATTGTAAAAAAATAATTATGAGTTATAATTTATATGCTTAGAATCCTTAATGAGTCTATTTTCAAAGGAAAGAATCGTAAATATCATCCGAATTCTGTACAATGAGATAATTCCTTTTTAGTGAAGAGAGGTCAGTGATGTTGAGTAGTGAAACAGGGGTGAATTTAAAGAATAAACTGTACTAATTTTCCAAGTCAAAAATTCTGAAAATTTTATGGTAAGAAGAAATGAGAGTCTAGTTTCAGGTAAAATTAACGGATCTTAATTTTGAGCTCTGTAGCTTCAGATAAAAATGATTTAGTGACTCTGACTCAAATAGACAGCTTTGAATTTAAATATAAGTGAATACTGAAATTATGTATAATGCTATTTAAGCATGTTTTATACATAAAGGATGTGGAATGCAGAGGAGGAGGAGGACAATAAAATGTATGAAAGAATTGTGTATAATGGTCATATGCCTGATTATAATCGGTAAATGTTAAATTGAATGATAAATACGTATTGGTATCGAAGGAACTATTGCAGTGTTGAAAAGCAATTGATCAAATATATAAGAAATTTAGTCATGATATATATATATATGATAATAATGATATATGGATGATTATATCATTGAGTTGCATTGATTAATTCGGTTTATGTGATGGAAATGTCAAGAACATTTGTCTTTGATATGAGATGATCATGGTTTAAACTTATATGGGAAAATAAAGTTTCATAGTATAAGAGTGTGGTATTGAAATATATATATTGGATTGAGAAATTAATTTGAATTGTGAACACAAAATATTGTGAATTGAATAAAATGGAAATGGAGCTTTGAATCACATGAGTAAGTATCGGGTCTCGTAGGCCCTATTTGTTATGAATATAATATTTTGTGGATATGTTATAAAGAATTATAAAAGCATGTTAAAAATTTGAACAGTTTAAATTTGAATGAAATTTTGTAACTCGGTTTAATACGTTTACATGTGTAAGTGTTCTAGTAATGCCTCATACCCTATTCCGGAGTTGAATACGGGTAAGGGGTGTTACACTCAACTTGAGCCTCATTGGTCCCAGCTTCATTGTTTTCATCACAACATTTTCCTCTAAGTTCGACGACAAACTCACCTATTCCTTGGGTAGAAGCCCCTCTGATGACTCACCAAGCTCAGACGTTGCCCTTCTTTTGACTCCGGCTTGCTTTGGACAGTTCCGTAACTCATGCGGACCACGGCACAAGAAGCACCTTACTCGCTTCTTTTTGCTCCTCTTTGCCCTCTTGGCTTCGGCTTTTCCCTTGCTCGAACCAAGCTTCATGGGCTCCTTGTCTGTTCCATCGTTCCCCTCGATGACAGACTTCCTCGGACACTTCCGCAACCTATGCGGACCAAGAAGCACTGCACTGGCTTCTTCTCGGTTTCAGCCTCCTTGGCTTTGACACCCCTTGCGCTCAAACCAAGTACCAAGGCCTTATCCACCAGCTTCTCCTTAAGCGCGAATTTCTTCTGACATTTCTTTAACATGTGTGGACCGTCGCAGAGAAAGCATTTTAGCTTGTCCCTTTTTCTCTTGGGTTTCTTCTTCCCAACTCGTGGTTTTCCATTACCACCATTGTTGCCATTACCATTGCCATCAACAATATCTTCCTTGTGATTCATTTCACATACGCCCCTTTCCTCGGACTTGGAAGACCCAAGCTTGTCTGTCCCTAAACCAAGCATGACCACGGACTCAACTACCGTCATGACTTCCGACAGCTTTTGGACACCTCTTTGTTCCACCTCTTGTCTGACCCACGGCTTCAAACCATTCTGAAAAGCAAACAATACTTATTCTTCGGTCACATCTGTAACTTAGAACATGAGTTCCTTGAACTCTCAAACATACTCCCCCACTGTGCCCCGTTGCGTTATCCTTTGCAACATTGCCCGAGCTTTTTCCTCGACAAACTCTGGGTAAAACTGTCCCTTCAACTCGCATTGGAACTCTTGCCACGTCCCAATCTCATCTTGCCTTTTATCTGTGGTCCTGCCTTGCCACCATAAAAGCGCAATGTCAGTAAGAAACATTGAAGCAGTGTTTACCTTAACCGCATCATCCACGATGCCTTTGGCACGAAAGTAGTTTTCCATCCTCCACAAGAAATTGTCCACATCGCATGCAGACCTTGTCCCTACAAACTCTTTCGGCTTCGGGACATCCTCATTATTGAGTGCTGCACTTGACACTCATTTCCCCGCGATTGCTCGACACAAGGCCAGCTCTCCTTCGAGCTCCTCTATTCTTGTGATCAAAGCCTTTGTCGTGGCCATTGTTTCTTCCGTCAAAGCCATCATCATGGCCTTGAGAGCATCGTTCGTCTCCGTCAGCTTCTTCCTTTAGGAATCTAGCAACTCTTGCACGCTATCCCTTTGGGAAGTGAGACACATGGTCACAAAGTCCTTAGACTGCTCCCTCAAGTCTTTAATGCTTTCCTCAGGCGCATTGTCCGACTCTTTTGCGTCCTCCATAGACTCCTCAACTTTACCCACGCGTTCCTCAACAACCGACAACATCTCCCTCAAAGACTTTCTTGCCCGCCTTTATTCGAACTCTTTTTTCAACATCCCAATGGTGCCTTTCGTCTCGAGGCTAGACCTTTCGTCTCGGATACCACTTGTCGCGAGGCTAGACCTTTCTCGAGGCTATCACTTGGTTCGAACCAACAGCTCGGATACCACTTGTCGCGAGGCTAGACCTTTTGTCTCGTAATCCGTGTGGCCTTAGGCGATCCGTTCGTCTAAACTCACCTAAGTCAGCCTTAACTCAAGTGAGGATTCCTTAAGAACTCCTCCAAGGCACCAAATGAAGAGCGGAAGTGATTTATGCCAAAAGAAGCCAAACAAAATATCAACAGAAAGAGCGCTCGCAAAGTGTTTGAGTAAATGCTCTTAGTTCTCTTATTCACAAATAATAATGAAACAATAACAGGAGTGAGTACAACTGAGGGGGAGGCTCTCTATTTATAGTTGAGCTCCCCCAAAACCGACGGTCAAGATACATTTACATCGGCGGACGAGATTAGTCATATCCCTTTATTTTAGGGCTTTACAAGATATGCCATATCAAATCTAATCTAATCTTTATAAGTTATGATTCCCTCTATCTTCTAAGATTAGTTACCATATTGGCCTAAGTTGCCATGTCTTTATTATCGGGCCAACCAGGCTTCAATCTGACAGGCTTCTCCAATAGCTCTTTGAATCGGGCCAGTTCTCGTGGGCCAAATGATCCTCATCTGAGCAATAAACCTCCATTGGATGCATTTGGTGCGATGGTCACGGGCTTTGAACTGTGGCCCGTGACACTAGGAGGTTGTATTGTATTTTGCCCTTCTGCTCAAAGAATTGGCAAATTAGTCTTTATCAAAGAGTAAATTAGTTCTTATGTTAAAAATTCTATCTATTTCTATTGTTAAAAATTATCCTTGTATGTTATGGCACGCTACATGTATCTATTTCGTTATTTTTTCAACCATGCCATTTTTTAACCTAAAAAATGGATGAAATTTTTAATAAAAAAAAAGATCAATTTGCTCTAATGTATAATGATCAATTTATTCTTTTTAAGTAAAAGATATAACATATAATATGACTTCTATTATAGAAACCTCCATAATACTTTTATCATCTTGGCTTTTTAATAATGTACAACAATATAAATAACTTTCATAATAAATAGGTTTTGAATGGGCTCGTATTGTTAAAAAACTCTTGAAAGTTGTGGGCTATATGCCTTCACCCCTACCCTTATAGACTTGGGTGATGCCTAATCTCACACTAAATGTACAACAATATTAAAATCCAAAAAGATGATACGCCAATCTTCAACATCAATGTCAAGTTTCTCTCCACTATTAACGATGGGTTTCTTTTCATTTGTTGCCCTTCTAATTCTCGGACAAGTACCAACTATGCAAATCCACATTATCTATAATTGTGCCCTTGCTTCTGTTTTTGGTACCGATGATTATTACTTTAAGCTCTTTGTTCTTTTTCATAGTCTTATCAACCTTCAACTTTGTTCAGAATATATGTGATGTCATTTAAAAATATATTTCATTAAATTTAGTTTCACTACAATTTTTTTATTTTTTAAGATAAATTTATTAATTTAATCATACAATTTAAGGGAAATAATAATAAATATTTGTCGTAGATAGTGAATGACAAACTCTATTAACACAACAAAGGTTTTAACCTTAGCATCAATAGAACATTATGACACGTTGACAATTGGCTTTGTCACTGCTCAAGCACTACATATCTAGAGTGATTACAAGCACTTAATACGATAAAAAAATTAACCCCGGATGGTCCAAAGCAACGAGTAAAAATAGATAAAAGAATCGAGCATTCACCAAACTAGAGAGGACGACAACAAAACTATCCCTAAAATCACTTGTAAAACTAAGGTTACAAGCATAAGCAAGACTAAACAACATGCTACAAGAGCAGACGACAACTTCTAAAACTGAAAACTTATTAATAATGAAAAAACAAAAAAAAACATATAAAACTTAAAGACAATACGAGTCGAAATCGATTCGTGAAATCATTTATTATTCTGAAATACTCTCAAAACATAAACATATTAAGAAGCTGGCGGAGAGCCACCCACTTTCCAATAAAACTTACAGGTGGCCGGTGAAGTTTTAGTGAACGACAATCGCCATCATCTTTCCATCACAACTTGTGAAAACAACAAAGATATCCACAAAATAGATTTACAAATTGAGAAGAGAGAAGACATGTGAAGTGAATGAGAAAAAAAAAGAAAGAAAAGATTGGTGGGAGGGGGAAAAAAGAGGGTGATAGCTAGCTCGGAAGCTAACACCGCCGTTGGACAAAACAAAAGATAAGAAACAAACAGTTTGGAAAATAAAAAGAGAAAAGTTTTTAGGGTTTTTAGGTAGATTACTATCAAGTATATTTTTTAAAATTTAAAATATCACACCAATAAATTTAAAAATTTATTATATTAACAATTGGATTTGAAATCTAAAAAAGTAAAATAAATAAGTTTTTGAAAATAAAAGTATAGAAATTAAATTCAAAATTGATAAAAGACAAATTATTTTTAAAAAAATTAATTTACTCAATTTTTTACCATGATTACACTTAAAAATAGTAAAAGAAAAAAAGGAAGAAAATAGTAGCACATTACTACCAAGTGTTAAAGCATGATTAGCATCTTAAGAATGGATGATTCAGCCATCAGCTGAGTTGAGTTGAGTTGAGTTGAGTTTAAGTACGAGGTTAATGATAATAGGGCCATTGGGGTGTGCATCATTACGTCTTAAAAATTCATATTTCTTATTTCAAAATTCAACTGAAATAAACTGAACACAAATTCTCACATTTACTGATACCATTCTTTATTCAATTTTAAAGAAAAGGCTTGATTTGGGGTTTTAAGTTTTAAGCCGCTTCCGCCGACGACCACATGATACAAATTTTAAAAATTTAAAAAGTTTGAATTATTTGACATCAGCTTGGATTGCCAGCCTGACACTTGCTTTTGGGAGACAGCTTGTTTGTGAAAGCGACAGATAAATGACAAATCACCGGTCACAAGCGGTTCCCTAAAATCATGCCCCCACACTCACGACACGTGTTCCCCTTATGTACCACCAGGTCTTTTCATGATCTTATCTTGAGGTTCCTAATTGGTTGCCCCATCGTCTTTCTATCTTACTTTTGGTTAAAATCAATATTTTTATCTTCATCAAAATATAATATTTTATTAATAATTTCCGCCACCGACAGTTATTCAGTCGATGAGTCATAATGAAGATGGGACCCCCTCTCCTTCGTGTCTTGTCTGCGTGCCGTAATTTCATTACAAGAGGGATTTCTTGTGTACCGTGTTTTGTACCCAATGTTCGCCGTCCGCCACGAACAAACACAGCAACGTGGAATAGCTTTATTCCAAAGTGCTTTGACGTGGAATTTTTTATTTTTAAAATTTATAACATGGTCATACTTGTTATTATCAGATCATGTTTAAGTAATATTTTTTTCCCTAAAAAGCATGTGAGGAATTACAATTTCAAGACTCAAAACACAAATATATAATTGAAAAAGTACAACCATATACCCAAATATTTCACTTGGAAGTTCTCTTTTAATTTATAAATTTACCAACTTTTTCCGCTTCCATCATTAAACCATATTTCCAATCTTTGAAATAATGAGTAAAAGTTCCCAAAAGTTTTCATAAATTGAGTAAACAAATATTTAAGTTTTTTATGTGAACTCCAAGAAATTACACGTACAAGTAGCTTGAGGTATGGTTAACGATGATTACCTGGCAACAATGAAAATGTTCGACGTGTATGAATTTTATTACGTATTTATTTTAATGAAGGGAAGCAAAGCATGGCAATCATGAATAATCATTTTTCTAACAGGCCAATGAAAACAGCCGACAAAAGAATTAAGCATCCAAAGCCTAAAGCTAAAGTGGCACATGATTCTTAATATTGGCAGTCAATGTGGTGTTTACTTTTTTGGTACCACCAAAATATTGTATTTTTCCATTGCTAAAAGAAATAATGTATATATTACCGTCAAATACTAGAGGTGCTCATGGGCCGGGCGGCCCGGCCTGGCCCGACGGCCCGCCCGAAATATGGGAGGGTTTGGGTAAAAATATAGGCCCGAAATATGGGCTTGAACAAAAAAACGGGCCGGGCCTCGGGCATCACTTTTTTGGCCCGGGCTCGGCCCGGGCCTAGGATCCGGGCTAAAATTTTTTCCGGGCCCGGCCCGGCCCATGAGCACCTCTATCAAATACCAATGTTGTTTTACCTACATTTTCAGAAATAATATCTATTTCTTTTCCATTTTCTAGCATAAGTTTATTAAAGTTGATCATACGTTTTGCTTATCTGTTTGAAATTAGAGCAATGTGGTTGGTATGAATAAAAATGTAATTATATAGATGAACAATATTATTAAATGGAAATTGCGCCTATAAAAAAGGTGTGTGTTAAAAGAATATTAAGGATTCTTAGATGTAACAGCCTAATTTTCAGTGGTAATGAAAATGGTGATTCGAGGTCACCAATTTCGATGAGTAAGCTCGTAAATTTTATTATCTAGTATTTACAAGTCAAATGTGATTTTAGGAAGATTTTTGAATCAGTAATTTGTGTTTTATAATGATTTATTAGGTTAAATGGTTTAGAAAACGAGGTATCGAGACATTGATTCTATAAACCGAGCCGTAAATATTTTTATAAATATTTATGGAGTGTCATTAAGGTAGTATTAAAGTTTCGTTAGAAAATTTTAATGTTTTGATAGCTAATTAATTAAAAAAGACTAAATTAAAAAAGTGCAAAACTTACTAATTAAAGAAATAGTGATTAAATATCTTAAATGGTAAATAAGGGAGGACTTAAAGTGTAAATTAGCCTAAAGGAAGTGGCTGAGGCGGCATAAGGAAGAAAATAATAATAAAATAATACATTAATGGCAAAATTGTAAATAACTTGAAATTAAACACGTAAATTAGAATTTAAAAGAGTTTCTAGGCAATTCTTCTCCAATTTTTAGCCAAAAACAGCCATAGAAGAGATTTAAAGCTGGTTTTAGCTATTTTTGCTTCATGCGAGTTTAGTTCTTGCCTTTCACTTGTAATTTTTGTGTTTTTAAGACTTTTACAATTAGGTCCAACTAGCTATTTCATTAGTTTTTGATTTTATTGGAAATTTTAAAAGTTACCATTGATGAATACTGGATATTTTTGATGAAATAACATGGATTTAGAGCTTAATTTTGTTGTATGATGATTTTAATAAGTGATTTTGTTAGATATTGATTTTAGGACTAAATTATAAAGAATTAAAGAATTAGGGTTTGGTATTAAATTTCTATGTATCAAGGGCTCTAAGATAGCCTAGAATATTTAGATAAATTATCAATTGAGAAAAACTAGTTCATTTGACAGACTAATTAGTAAGGGGACTAAATTGAAAAAATTGTAAAAATTGGGGTAATTATGTAATTTCAAAAATTGAGGGGTATTAATTGTGAAGTGAATTGGAACTGAAATATATGCTAATGAATGAGTAATTTTATATTTTAGATCAAGAGCCCGTAAATACTCGTGAAAAGGGAAATTAGCATAATAGTCCCTGAACTTCTACAAATTTTACAATTTAATTTAGGTAAGTTCATATGGTTAAATTTTATTTATTATATTGAATTGGTGAATGATATTATGTATTTTAGTATATTGTTGAAAAATAGAATATTGTTAAATTATAAGTCTGAAGTGAATATCCGGTTTAAATGGAACGCGAGATTGAGTATAATCGTTGTGTGGCGAAAAACAACAAAGGAAGAATTGACGGCAAATTACCCAAGTAAACCGAGGTTCAGCATTTGTTACAAACTTTCGTGTTTACTTTCTGTTTAACTCTCACGAGCTTCTGTTTAACTTATATGAGTTTCCGTTCAACCCTGATGGGTTTCTGTTCAGCTCCATTGAGCTTCTGTTTAACCCTTATGGGTTTCTGTTCAGCTCTTATGGGTTTCTGTTTAGCACTTATGTGCTTCTGTTCAGCCTTCGGGCTTCTGAAAACGATGTACTCATATCCATAAGTCGTTCTCCGATTTGGTAAGTGACTTATGTAATTGAAATTGGGAGACTTATTGTTATTATTGATATTGATTTGAAATAAGCATATTCATCGATTGAAGTTGTGGTTGACATGGGATTTACATTGAATGAATTTATTTAATTGATGTGTTATAGTAGGTTCGGTAAGATTTATGTTTAACCTATCGAACTTACTAAGCTTTATTAAGTTTACTTGTGTTGTTTAATGTCCTTGTAGATTAACATGAGTTCGGGAGATCAGATCAAAACATCAAGCCACACTATCCAACTTGTTTCGGTAGTTTTTGCAACGTATATTATGGTTTATATGACATGTATAGGGTTGGATTGATTTGTGTAAAAATTATGAATTATATTTTGTTTATATTTCCACTAAACTTATTTATGTATGAGTATTTTTTTTATCGTGCTAGATATATGTTTAAGTGTGATTAATGATGGATAATTTACAAGCATATTGGTGAATGAGTTGGTATAGTAGGTTAGATATAAGTAATTTTATAAGTGAACTGATTAGTGTGGAAAATTAGAATGTTAGGATATATGTGATAATAGGACATTATTAGAGCTTGAAATGGCGGTATTGAGGGTCTTGTTATGGCTTATGAGCATGAAATTTAAAGTGTTTAAGTTGGAATCAAATAAAGGTGAGAAATGTGGCCTTAAAATAACCTATTTTTGTCCACACGGGCGTGTGTCTCAGTCGTGTGTGACACATGGCCAAGAACATGGGCATGTGGTCTGGCCGTGTTACCCTTGCATCCTTAACATTGAGAAACAGAACGCCTAGGTATTTTCACACGGCCTAGCACACGGGCATGTGGCTTGGCCGTGTGACCCCTGCACCTTAATTTCATAATTCACAACCTAGCACACGGGCGTGTGCCTCACATCGAATGCCCACACGACCTAAGACACAGACGTGTGCCTGGCTACACGAGCGTGTATCCCCTGCACCTAAGAAAAATTTTGAAATTTTGGGAAAAATTCTCTGAGTTTCTGGTTTAGTCCCGATTTATTTCTGATGCGTATTTTGGGCCTCGAGGGCTCATACAAGGGACAATATGAGTGATTTATGATTGGTTTCTAATATGTATATTAAATTTTATGAAATGTTTGTATTCGAATATAAAAAATCTGGTAATGCTTCGTAACCCTGTTCCTACGACGGATAAAGGTTAGGGGTGTTACATTAGATTTTTGTGGCTAACTAACATATTCAAAAGTTGTGAGTAGATGCTTTATAATTATGGGTGTTGATTGAGATCAAATGAATCCCTTTGCCCAAAATTGGATGACTTACAAGAGATGGTGTAATTAAATCCCAGAAACAATCTACTTTCGTCGCCTCATTTAGATTGGGTTGGATCGAAATAGTAAAAATATATTTATAAAATTAAGTAATAATAATTAAATGCTTTTTTATCAAGCTTGATAGTATTCCCTTGAAGTAGAAAGTAGGCATAATAGAGAGAGTGGGGCAATGGTAATGGAAGTAGGTTGAGTTGCAGTAAAGAAATTAAAGAGGCAATCCATGGCCTCCAATCATTGCATTTTCCCCCATATATATGTTGTCTTTTTCTACCAAGAAATGCAAATACGTACACAATTCGTAGATGACACTCATGTTTGTTTCCAGTATGTATTTATTTGGTTAGTAAATAGTATAGCATGTGTCGAAAGTAAATGGTCACCGACACTTGGAACTTCCTCTAACTGTCCCGACCCCAAGTTGTCGCTATAAACCATTTTGTTTCAGAATTTAATTGAAGTTTGACGGATGACTAATCACCAAACTTTAGACTTGTCCATTCGTATGATGTTCTATATACTCATCTTAATTTATTATTACTTATCCTTCACTCATATTAGCTAGTTGTAGTTGTTGGGCAATGGCACTGCTTAACGACTTTGATACTGCCCTAATTCATCAATCTAGATTTTAATTTATACGTAAGAAAGGAAATTATGGGGTGTTGTGGTAACGACAAGGACTAGGACTGAGGCTTTCGAGAATGTACCTCCATGTTGGCCAGGGTAATAGAAAGATGTTTTTCCTAACACATGATTTTCAGACTTAAATTGAGACCAGAAATCGTCGGTGGTGCATATCTGACATACAATTATAGAGCTACGTACAGTTTTAATTTAATTAATTATGTAATAGGACATTTATGTCAATATCGTATAGTATAGGGATGTTTTCATTACTCTGACATGTATGTAATTATTATGAAAAATACATAAATAAATCATACTTTAATAGTATTATACAGCGAGAAAAGTAATGACTTAATATGGGAAAATTACAAAGTTGCAGATAATGTAAATTTATTTTAATCGAATGTGGTGTTGTTGGTATCTTTCAAGGTTGATGCCATTTGGAGGAAAAAGTAGAAAAGTACGGGATTGGAATATCAAATATCATTGGTGTTGTTTTCAACCTGGAAATTTCAATCTTATAGGCTATCTTGATGCTGAAACTGCTTTTGGCACTAAGCTATAATTGTTTATGGTGGGATATTAAAATTTCACAAAGTGTTGATTTTCTTTTTAAATTATTTTCTTCTCTTTTAGTGTTTCACCTATTCATGTAAATATCGATTTTTGTGATGATTGATTTTAATAGTAGTTTTTCAAATGTATTTATGATATTTGTGATTGTAGTCGTAAGAAAATTTTCAACATCTACCTAAAATTGAAGAAAAAATTGGCTTTTTAACCCAAGAAAATTCTATCAACTTCACTTGACTACAGTCATCTTCTTCTCTCCAACGTGTCGTACTTATGAAGTCGGTAACCCAAATATTGATGAATTTAGGTGCAATGATTTTCTTACGCAACAAACTTGAAATAAATAAAAGAAAAAAAATCACCAGGAAAAAGAAAAGCTGAATAACCTAATGTTACACTTTTTCTAAGTTACAAATAGTACTGAAACAAAATTTCCAAAATTCATCAAATTTGACCTCAAATAAAGTAACAAAGAAAATTCTGCAATTTTTGCATATAAATAACAGCACATATAATCCCACTCCTCAATGTAAATGTTGGTCCACTTTGCCTAATTTTACTTTTTATCATCATTTTTCACCATGAGGGCAGCTGTCACTTTATATTTATTTTTTGAAATAGCAAAAACTAAGCAGACATGGTTGATTTTGGAGTATCTTCCAAAATTCTCCTCCATTCCCCATTGCCTTTGGATTTTATAATTGAGACTTGGAAATATTCTAAAGTTGATTCAATGTGTAGGGTAGCCTTGTCTTTTTTCTTTTACACTTTTTTTGGGGGAAAAATGGGTTTTAAATAATTAATATATAATAAAAAGGAAAAAAAATGTTCCAACCATTTTCCACTTTCAAACCAAAAATCAATTGCTATTTGGTTAGCTAATTAAGCATCAGATGGTCCATCACCGTCACTGAAAAACAAATCATAATTAACTACAATTTATATACATGTACCGCATTATTTATTTATTTATTTAAATTGTTGGAATATTAACATTATATGATGAAGAATAAAATGATTTTGATAATAATCGACCAACCATAGATTATTTAATTAATACAAATCATTTCCCCTTATTGTTAGAGGAAATGCAAGACGGGGGGGGGGAACAAATTGAAAGAAGATAATTACTACCTAACCTAACCTTAACCAATTAAATAATGAAGTAAAATACTAAAATGTTAGTAACTCAAATGATCTGGCAATGACTCACTCTTTTAGCTAATTTCCCTAACTAATAAGATTTTAGAATAATAAATGCTTTACAAATTACTGACCATTCTCAACACCCTTCTTGAGTAAGCAATTGGTAGATCTATGTATCAATAAACAAATGAGTGAAAGTGAGAGGGGAAATGTTCCATTCAATTGTTACCTAAATTATTTTAATTGCGTTGAGAAATAGAATTAAGATGACCAACCCTCTAATCATTTTTTTTTCTGTTTCGAATTTCCTTTGTGCGTGATGAAAATATGAGTCAATGCAGCTCTGCCGACACTAACAGAATCAGGAAAAGGAATATGCTTTTGGCGTTATTGTATTAATATTAGGGTATTATTGACTTTATAATAGGGTGCTTGTTGATTAAAATAGGTAAAATATGATGTTTTTTTTTTAATCAGCTAAATTTCACTTTCAAAGTTGTTTTAGGGTTCTTGTCATAAAATTGGCATTATCAATACGGTCATTTTCTTTCCTACTAAACCATTAATAGGACAATTTTGCCCCCATTACTGCAATCGGAGTGATGAAGTAATATAAAATCCTATTCTGATTTTTATATTTTTTAAATTTTAAAAATTTAATCTCGTCCAAATAATAATTTTAAATCATACTATTTACGAGTTTTTACGTGCCAAACATATTATAATATTCTTTTAAAAAATATTATATAATTTACTATTTTCATATAATACTAATGAAGAAATCACTTTACTTTGGTTAATTAATTTGAAAAAGTATAAAGATAAAAATAATCAAAATAGAAAATATGGGCTAAATCCACAATTTATGCACCATATAAAACTAATTGTAAAATTTGACCACCAAATTTGATTAATACTGTTGGAGACTGAAAATTCAAAATTTTAAAAGAAAATCGATGTCTTGATTTGTACAAAGTAGTGGTTAAAGTTCTTGTCAAATACTCATTTGACATAAGTCCAAATCGTGTAACCTCTATCCTATTACTCAAATTAGAGCATAGTAATTAAATTTGACAACTTACATTAAAAAGGATAATATTTGAATGCGTATAATTAAAATATAAGAGAAAAAAATTTAATCAAATTAAAGTGGGTTGATGGTGGATTAACCCATGCATCACATCACATGAAACTTACCATCATGTAATGTCGAATTTTAGTGGATTTTACATCAATTTCACATTTGTTTTCTACTAATAAGCTGAGACTAGAAAGGTAAAATAAAAATAAATTAAAGTTGATGTAATTAAATGTCATCAAAGTTGAAAGTTAAAAATATAAAATTTCTGAGGGTTTGGATATAATGGCACATTATTAGTAAAACTAAACACGACGTAGATATAGTTTCATAATCTTAAATTAGGGTTTAATACAGACGTTCACTCTTCTGCTTGCTTCTTTGGTATGTTACTGGTTTTTGGGGACGTTGGTCAATAGTGTATAAATCCTAATGCCCAATTCGGTAAAATCCCACAAGCATTCGTTCCCCAATTTATCGCGACAATTTTCTCTTTTGTATCAATCTGATTGACTGACACTTCCCGTTAACGGATCATTTAAGTTGATCGTTTCGACATATAATTCCAAAAAAACTGTTTATTGAAACACCAAAAAATATATTAAATTACAAAGATACCCTTGATCACCGACAAGCACCATCGTCACCGGTGGGGCAAAACCCGTTGGCCCCACCAGCCCTCCCCAAAAGAAAAAATATATATGGATCCCACTCAAAACCCCACAATGATAAGTACTGTCGTAAGAGAAATTTTTTTACAGTGGAGCTAATACTTTACATTGGGAAGTACCAAAGCCTTCTGCATACAAAAAGAAATGAGATTATAAATCCTATATGAAATGTGTGTTTTAGAGTTGAATTTTGATTAAGAGGCATTTGGATCAGAATTGTGTCTCCAAAGCTTTTCACTTTTTACATTAAAAATTCATTTATAACAGAGTGGCAAAATTGTGTCTTTCTTTTTTCCTCTCTCTCTCTATCAAGGAAAGAATCAATCGGTAAACGAACAAGACTCAAAAACAAAATACTAGTATTTCTTTTTTTTAATTAATAACTTTAATAGTATAATAATATCTTGTTTCTTATATTTTATAATAGTTGACATCATATTTTATTTCTAGCTGTATTTCTATATTTGGTCCTCTACCTTTCTCTGGATCTCTCTCTCTCTCTCAAGCTGTATATTTGTGCATTGTTGGAGTGTGGGTTTCTTCCTCTTTGTAAGGGGTGCTTGAGAGAAAGAGGGGGGGGGGGGTAAAACTTGGGGTTTTATGAGTTTTTTGAGTGATGAAGGGGAGAAAGACATAGCTTCATTTAAGTGGGTTTCTCTTGCTAAAAGCTTTTAAGCGCTGTTTTGTTGTTGGGGGTTGGGAGCTAAATGGACACTAAAGGAAGACTCGTTGCTGGTTCTCACAACCGGAATGAGTTTGTTCTCATCAATGCTGATGAGGTTGCAAGAGTAAGTACCTTCAAAGTTTGCTGCTGTTTTTTTCTTTTCAACACCTGTAGTTAGCGGAGGAACTTGAAGGAGTAAGAGTTGGTAAATGTGTTGTTTGAAGGGCTTCTTTTAGTGTATGAGGCCGTTTTGGTTTGTGTTCTTCAGCTTGGTAGAGTATCACATTTCAGGAGCTTTCGTCTCTTGGTGTGTTCTTTTTTTGGTATAATGTTTATATACAGTTCCCAATTGAGTGAATTCTTTTATAGTTTGTAGATCTCAGCGGGTAGATGCATCCAATTCAACCAATTAGCAACCCTGAATTTGCATAATTTTTGTTAGTTAATCTATTAGAAGAGCACATTGGTTGGGGTTTTGGTAGCTTAAAGTGTTTCGAAAAGCTCTTTTTCATGATCTGCTGGGGTTGACATTGTTAATTGTGTGACTATGACTTGCAGGTGACATCTGTTAAAGAATTAAGTGGGCAGATTTGCCAGATCTGTGGGGATGAGATAGAGATATCTGTTGATGGGGAGCCATTTGTTGCTTGCAATGAGTGTGCATTCCCAGTATGCAGGGCTTGCTATGAATATGAAAGGAGAGAGGGCAATCAAGCATGCCCTCAATGTAAAACCAGATACAAGCGAATTAAAGGTGAGCCTTGTTTAGTTGGATCTTTCAGTAAAAACCCATTAGAGAGCAACTTGGTAATAATTTTAGTCTTCAAGAAATTAAGCTAACACTGTCTCTATTCCAGGTTGTCCTCGTGTTGAAGGGGATGAGGAAGAGGACGGTGCTGATGATTTGGAGAATGAGTTTGATATCGCAAGCCACGATAGGAGAGATCCTCACCATATTGCTGCCGCCATGCTCTCTGGTCGATACAATATCAATCATGGTTCCCAACCACATGTTTCCGGGATAAGCACCCCAGCGGAGTTGGATGCTGCGTCTGTTGCTGCAGGCATCCCTCTCTTGACATACGGCCAAGAGGTGAATTGGTTTTACCGTCAAAATTCTTTTGTTTGAGTTTGCTATTACATTTGTGGCTGACATCTGATTGATTTTTAATGAAGGATGTTGGGATTTCCCCTGATAAGCATGCTCTTATTGTTCCTCCCTTTATGAGTCGTGGAAAACGTGTCCATCCAATGCCAATGCCTGATCCTTCCATGACTTGTGAGTTATTTCATATGATTGGTAGAAATGTGTGAGGACTTCTAATTTAATTTCAAATGATCAATTGAAATACTTCTGACCTTATTTTTAAAGAAACTCAGTCTATTTTTTAGCGCTTAACATTGTTTGTGGTGTTGATATCACAGTGCCACCTAGACCAATGGATCCTAAGAAAGATTTGGCAGTGTATGGGTACGGAACTGTTGCATGGAAGGAAAGAATGGAGGATTGGAAGAAAAAACAGAATGAGAAACTCCAGGTGGTTAAGCATGAAGGAAATAATGGAGACGAGTTTGAGGATTCTGATTTGCCAATGTAGGTTCATTTACTCTCTTAAATTCTTCTTGGTTGTCTTAGCAGCATGTTTAAGTCTAGAAGCTTATTCCTGCTACTGTTTGTTTATTCAGTAGATTCCTCTTTCGTTTTTGGATTAAAAGAATATAGAAATTGTCAATTGATTTAGAAGAACACCTAGCTGTTTCAGCTAAAGCTTGAGTTGCTAATCTTAAAGGGTATTTATGGTTAATTATATAAGCGTAATTGTTGTTTTTCCTCGCTTTCTTTTCTCATGAGAAATAAATCTATTATATGATTGTATTATTTTATTTTTATTGGCTCCAGAGTTTGTATCCTTTTTGCATATATGTTACTTCCATGTTCTGAGAAAATGAATGCACCATTTTTCGATGTTCAAAAAGTTTTTCTCATACTGTATCTCAGGGCTTTGCATCAAACATGGTAGTAACTAGTATCAACTTCATTTCCCAAACGCACTATACACTACTTTTTAGAGAAGTAGCTGTATTCCTTAACACCTTTTTCACATTCAGTACTAAAAAATGTAAATTTATGTGTTATTTCAGGATGGATGAAGGCAGGCAGCCACTTTCAAGAAAACTACCAATACCCTCTAGCAAGATAAATCCGTACAGATTAATTATCCTACTCCGGCTTGCGGTCTTGGGGTTATTTTTTCACTATAGAATTCTGCATCCTGTGAACGATGCTTATGTGCTGTGGCTTATTTCAGTCATCTGTGAAATATGGTTTGCTGTATCATGGATATTGGATCAGTTCCCGAAATGGTACCCAATTGAACGGGAAACATACCTCGATCGTTTATCATTGAGGTGATTTCATCTTCCTTTCTCCAAATCCCTTGCCCATTCTCTCTCTCGCTCGTTGCATTGTTTTTCCTCTCTCCTCTCTTCTGTACTCGCACTAAATTGTGTGCATGTCAGAGGGAGAATTCAGTTTTGCTTATTATTACACCTCCCTTTTTTTTAGGTATGAGAAAGAAGGGAAGCCATCTGAGCTAGCTTCTGTAGACGTATTTGTGAGTACAGTTGATCCAATGAAGGAGCCACCGCTTATCACTGCAAATACAGTTCTGTCTATCCTTTCAGTTGATTATCCAGTTGATAAAGTAGCCTGCTATGTCTCTGATGATGGTGCTGCCATGCTCACGTTTGAGGCTCTATCCGAGACATCTGAATTTGCAAGAAAATGGGTACCATTTTGTAAGAAGTTCAGCATTGAACCTCGAGCTCCAGAATGGTATTTTGCTCAGAAAGTTGACTATTTGAGAGATAAAGTAGATCCAACATTTGTTAGGGAACGCCGTGCCATGAAGGTTTGTAACTTCTCTCCTAATTTGAATACGTTTGCTGCCGTTTAGTGTCTGCCATTTGACTAGCCTACCTACATGTTGAAAGAATAGTGTTCCCCATTGGTTTCAAGAAATGATGTTTCATATCTGGTTATTTGTTGATACAGAGGGAATATGAAGAATTCAAAGTTCGAATAAATAGCTTGGTTGCCATGGCGCAAAAGGTTCCAGAAGAAGGTTGGACAATGCAGGATGGAACACCATGGCCTGGAAACAATGTCAGAGACCATCCTGGAATGATCCAGGTGAGGTGTTTTCTTTGAATGTGGTTTGTAATTAAGTTCAGATGCTATCCAGCCCCCATGCAATTTCCAGTATGCTTTAACATCGTAAACATTTGGTATTCTTTGCTGTAGGTTTTTCTTGGTCATGATGGTGTTCGAGATATTGAAGGGAATGAATTACCTCGTCTAATTTATGTTTCTCGTGAAAAGAGACCAGGGTTTGATCACCACAAGAAAGCTGGGGCCATGAATTCTTTGGTATATCCCTCTCTCTCTATTTCAAGCATGCAGCTGTGGACATACACCACACACAGTCTCAGCTTGGCATGTCCTCTGATCCATCTGTTGTCTGGTTTGTAACTAATTATAATATTTTTTGGTTGATTAATGAAGGTGCGTGTTTCTGCCGTCATCTCCAATGCTCCTTTCCTACTGAATGTTGATTGTGATCACTATATAAACAACAGCAAGGCTCTTCGTGAAGCTATGTGCTTCATGATGGACCCTATTTCAGGAAAGAAAATCTGCTATGTCCAATTTCCTCAAAGATTCGATGGCATTGATCGACATGATAGATACTCAAATCGAAATGTTGTCTTTTTTGATGTACGTATGATTTGTTGAACTTTAATACTGCAGATACATGTTTCTTCCTAAAAGTAGAGATGATGATATGTTGTTTCTTTTTTTTCTTCCCCTGAAAACAGATCAACATGAAAGGACTGGATGGGATTCAAGGACCTATTTATGTCGGAACTGGATGCGTCTTCAGGAGGCAGGCACTCTACGGGTATGATGCCCCTGTCAAGAAGAAGCCTCCAAGAAGAACATGCAATTGCTTGCCAAAATGGTGCTGCTGCTGCTGCTGTTGCCGATCTAAAAGGAAGAACAAGAAATCAAAGTCCATTGATAAGAAGAAAAAGGAGGTTCCTAAGCATAAACATGCTCTAGAGAATATTGAAGAGGGAATTGAAGGTAATGATTATTCTTCTATCGGCTTCTAAGTTTGGTCTCTGATATTTCCAAATATATTCATCAATGACCTAGAATCAATCCACTATATTTTGCTGTCAGTTAAAGTAGATTATGTTAGAGCATTATCAATTATAGTGCCATCATTTCGTATTGCAGGTATAGACAATGAAAAGTCGGCCCTTATGCCACAAATCAAGTTTGAGAAGAAATTTGGTCAATCACCTGTTTTCATTGCTTCAACACTTATGGAGGACGGGGGTATTCCAAAGGGAGCAACCACTGCATCACTCTTGAAAGAAGCCATCCATGTCATCAGCTGCGGTTATGAAGATAAAACAGATTGGGGGAAAGAAGTGCGTCATAACTGTTCCGAACTTCATAAATTAATATCTTTTGAAACTTTTTTTGTTCTTTTGGATTATTGGGTTTTGATAGTGATACTCATCGATTCCAATCATCATTCAGGTTGGGTGGATATATGGCTCAGTTACTGAGGATATATTAACAGGCTTCAAGATGCACTGTCATGGTTGGCGGTCAGTGTACTGCATTCCAAAAAGGCCTGCATTTAAAGGTTCAGCTCCAATTAACCTCTCAGATCGTCTGCACCAAGTTCTACGTTGGGCTCTGGGATCCGTTGAAATTTTCTTGAGCAGGCATTGCCCAATATGGTACGGTTATGGTTGTGGATTGAAATCCTTGGAGCGCTTTTCTTATATTGCTTCAGTTGTGTACCCTTTGACATCAGTTCCGCTGCTCGTTTATTGTACGCTGCCAGCTATATGTCTCCTTACTGGAAAGTTTATTGTCCCTGAGGTAATTCTCAATTTCTGACATGCCTACTTTAGTAATAAGAAGGGGAAAAAAATCTGCTAGGACAAGGTAATTCTGAATTTCATCTAATACTGAATTTTCCATTTGCAGATAAGTAATTATGCTAGTCTCCTTTTCATGTCTCTCTTCATAGTCATAGCTGTGACTAGTATTCTAGAAATGCAGTGGGGAGGTGTTGGAATACATGACTGGTGGAGAAATGAGCAGTTCTGGGTGATCGGTGGTGTCTCGTCTCACCTGTTTGCACTCTTCCAGGGCTTGCTCAAGGTTTTAGCTGGTGTAAACACAAACTTCACCGTTACCTCAAAAGGAGGAGATGATGGAGAATTTTCCGAACTGTACCTATTCAAGTGGACATCTTTATTGATTCCCCCCATGACATTGTTGATCATCAACATAATCGGAGTCATAGTCGGGATTTCAGATGCCATCTCTAATGGATACGACTCATGGGGCCCTCTATTCGGTAGACTGTTCTTTGCATTCTGGGTCATTGTTCATCTTTACCCCTTCCTCAAGGGGTTGATGGGGAAACAAGACAGGCTTCCCACCATTATTGTGGTTTGGTCAATACTTTTAGCATCGATTTTCTCTCTTTTGTGGGCTCGAGTCAACCCCTTTATATCGAAAGGAGGCATTGTTTTAGAGGTGTGCGGGTTGAACTGTGACTAAAAATAAATTGTAGAAGAAAAAACAAAGGAGTAGAATTAGATGTTCAGTGTTAAAAGGAAGCAAGGCTGTCTGAAAATTGCATAAATCGACTACGATTTTGGTCAAAGATGAAGACATCTCCCGATTCAACATGGTTGCCCTCAAGGTGAGGAAAAGAGGAGAACGTGTTGGAAGGTGTTTGTAGATACATATATATACAAAACTGTGATCCAATATTTGTCAGTGTTGAGTTTTCCTCCGTTTTGATTCTTTTTATACTTTTGTGGGTTTTGTGGGTTAGAAGGTATTGATTTCATAAAGTCTTTTGTATAATCTCTTAAGAGAAGAGACTTGAAAAAAGGTGTAGTTTTTTCATCCATGGATAATGTATATTTCCTTTGTTAATAAGGGGCACCTCATAAGTGCCAAGAACTGTCTGCTTCCAACTTCATACTTGGGGACTGTAACTTTTAATGCTTTTTAATTTTATGTTTATTTTCCTCATTAGCATTTCCCAAGCTGCTGTTCCTGTTTTTTTTCGAATTACAAAATGAAATCATCCTACTGATTTTGACAACAAGGACACATAATACAACAGAAATTTAATTTAGGGGGTATCATTGCAACTTTCATCGAATGATGAGCAAATACAACCAAATCAAATGTGCACAAACATAGACTTTTACAAATCAAATAATGCATGAGATATGCTCATATTTTAATAGCGAAGTGCGTGACTATGTGCCTATTGTTACTCTTCCAACAAAACAATCCTAAAGAATCAGTTCAGTCTAAGATACGCTCAAGCGGCCTCCTCAGCTTGGATGATATTTTGGGTATAGTCATGTTGCCGATTCGCGCCCTTTTGGTGCTGCCCTCGTTCTCCTTCATGTCATGGAATATTGGTCGCTTTGGTGTTCTTTGAGTTAAAACAGGCTTGCTCTTGCTTTTCATTATGGACGAAATCAATTGCTTAACAGACACGCTGTTGCTCTCCTTTTTGGCACTCGCGTTTAGCAATTTTAGTTCGGTTCTGAAGGCTGCTTCTTCACCGTCCACAGCTGCAACACATTATCAGTATTCTTTTTATGTCAGAGAACAATGAAATATGCACTAACAAACAGATGCTTTCTGCATGTCACTGCTTCTAATTGTTCGAAGTGTTGTGATCCTTTTTTTTTTTTTTTTACCGTCGGATATCATTTATTTCATGTCCAAAATTTATAGGTCTAACCTCTTCTGATTTCTGAAGTCTTTGGAAGGGGAGATTTATCTGCCACTGCTGCACCTTCCACCAAGATGTCTTTCCTAAACTCAATTGTTGCTTCATTATCTTCAGGACCATCCTTAATAACTGAGAAATTTGCGTCCTCAACATGATTACCCTCTTTAAAGTCGCTTGCATTGCATTCTGAGATGGCTTTGTCCAAAGTAACATCGTTACTCTCACCAACCTTCACATCTGAATTTTCAACTTCATCTTCAACCCCCCAAAACAAACTCATCTCCGTGTTGGTAAAGATGTTTGATTCATCGGGATTCGCTAGGTCCTTACGTTCTGTACCATTTTAACAATCATCAGTGGATACAAATTTTGTTGTACTAATAAAAAGAAAAAAAGTAATTTCCTTTACGAATCAGCAATTGTGAAGAGACTGAGTTATTCACCAAAAAATAGATGTTCTCTGCCTGTCACTACTAAACATAAATGTTAAGACATTCATTTATTTGTTATTTTCTCATGTCGGGTAGCATTTATTCCATGTCTATAATTAATAGATCTAACCTCTGCTAATTCCTGAATTCTTTGAAAGGGGAGATTTACCTGCAATGGCTGCATCTTGCCCATAGAAGTCGTTCCTCAACTCCATTGTTTCTTCAGGACCATCCTCTTTCACTGCAAAAGTTGTGTCCTCAACATCTGTTCTCGTAACATGATCACCCTCTTCAAAGTCACTTGAATTGCATTCTGGGATGGCCTTGTCCAAAGTAACATCATTACTTTCACCAGCCTTTGCATCCGAATTTTTAACTTCATCTTCAACCCCGAGAAACAAACTCATTTCCATGTTGGTAAAGATATTTGATTCATCAGGATCCGCTAGGTCTTCACATTCTGTTCCATTCTAACAATCATTAGTGGCCACAAATTTTGCTGTACTAATTAAAAAAAAAGGTGATTTCTTTTACGAATAAGTAATGCAATGAACGGAATGAGTACTTATGCGTAAATCAGCTGTATTCTTTTGTACCAGCCCTAAATGCAAACAATGAAATTATGCACGATAGACATGTTTTCCGCCTGTCATTACTAAACATAATGTGTTTAAGGACTTACGAAAATTAGAATGCATTAATAATTCATTTTACATAAATGTTTAAGACATTCATTTATTTGTTATTTTCTCACGTCATATTGCGTTTATTTCATGTCTAAAATTAATAGATCTAACCTCTGCTAATTTCTGAATGCTTTGAAAGGGAAGATTTATCTGCCATTGCTGCATCCTGCCCCGAGAAGTCTTTGCTCAACTCCTCTGTTCCTTCAGTATCTTCAGAACTATCATTTTTTACTGAGAAATTTGTGTCCTCAACATCTGTTCTCGCAACAAAATCACCCTCTTTAGTGTCACTTGAATTGCATTCCGTGATGGCATTGTCTAAAGCAACATCATTACCGTCACCGGCATTTGCATCTGATCTTTTAATTTCATATTCAACCCCAAGAAACAAACTCATCTCCACGTTGGTAAAGATATTCGGTTCATCAGGATTCGCTAGGTATTTACTTTCTGTTCCATTTTAACAATCATCAGTGGATACAAATTTTGCTGTACTAATTTTTTTTTTTTAAAAAGAAGTGATTTCCTTTTCAAATCGTAATTGCAATGAAGAGACTGAGTACTTATGCATAAATCAGCTGTATTCTTTTGTATCAGCCTAAATGCAAACAATGAAATTATGCACAAAAAATGTTCTCCGCCTGTCACTACTAAACAGGGATGTTATGACATTCATTTATTTGTTATTTTTTCATGTCGAAGAACGTTTATTTCATGTCTAAAATTAATAGATCTAACCTCTGCTAATTTCCGAATTCTTTGAAAGGGGAGATTTAACTGCAATTATTGCATCCTGCCCATAGAAGTCGTTCCTCAACTCCATCGTTTCCTCAGTATCTTCAGGATCATCCTTTTCCACAGAGAAATTTGTGTCATCAACATCTCTTCTCGTATCATAATCACCCTCTTCAAAGTCACTTGAATTGCATTCTGGGATGGCCTTGTCCAAATTATCATATTTACTGTCACCGGCCATTGCGACTGGTGTTTTGACTCCATCCTCAACCCCAAGAAACAAACTCATCTCCATGCAGGTAAAGATGTTTGATTCATCGGAATTCTCAAGGTGTTTCCGTTCTGTTCCATTTTAACATCATCAGTGGATACAAAATTTTCTGTATTAATCTAAAAAGAGTGATTTCCTTTACGAATCCGTAATTACAATTAAGGGAATGAGTACTTACCATCAGAAACAACACATACTGAGGAAACGGAAGAGCAATCTACAACCATCTCAGGTTTCACTAAAGTCATAATGTCCAGTTTACTGCAGCTTTTAGTTTCAACTTCCATGGAGTCACCAGCTATGTTTCCAGGAAAATGCAAGCCATGCGGTTCTTCAGTCTCTAGGTCATAACTCTTCCTTTCGTCCAAACATGGAGACTGGTTCACATCTAAACCATCAATGCTATCCAGGGCTGCGTCTGTTTTCATGGAACTTTCACAATCATCCGACTTTACTTCAGCAATTTCTTCAAGATCTATCTTGCTCCCTTCTACAAAGGAACCATCAGTTACATCATTAAAACCTGCGGCGTTTATATGGCACCAATCTCTTTCCTCCCTTGTAACTGTATCATGATCATGAAAAGCTAACCCGTTAATCACAGTCACCTCATAAAAGATAAAAAGGCTCAATCTAATTAACAACTATACCTTTGCATTCAGTAGAGATTTCAGTTCCCCCAACATTATTGATGTCATCCATAGCTTGTGAATGTTCTTTTTCTGCTTTGCCACAGGAACAAGGAAAAAAAAGTCATATAATTTGACATAAATGCTAAAAAAAGAAAAGAAATAGCTAGTTACAAGGTGTACCAGCAAATTTTGCTGTCATTAAGTTAAAATTTATAAGCATTTGAAGAAACTAAAAATGAGTTTTACTGGAACACTCGAGCGTGATAGAGTTTAACTACCAGTTCTAATTTCAAGCTTGCTACAAGGTGTATCAGCAAATGATGAGACATCTTCCTGTTCACCACCATGTAAAGATCCCAGATGAGAAACATATGCTTTTTCACCATCGCCGACCCCTGCTTCTTCAATGGTGACGGTAGCATCTAATTGTTTTGCCGCACTTATGTTAGGATCATCAACTTCTATTGCAGATTGAAGATCACGAGAGTTATCAGAATCCATAGCAGAAGGCGCATTTGACATCTCTTCCAGGAATTCGGTACTTGCAACCCCAAAAGTATCAGTTTCTTGAATTATTGTTTCTGTGTCACTCATATTTGTGTCATACAACTCTGCATCCACATTACCACCACTGCAGTCAGTAAGCTCAACTTTCAGAGCGGATGTTGCCATCTCCTCCACGATATTATTTTCCTGTACAGCATCTGTTTCTCCTCTCGCACTGATTCCATTGCCATCCATGATAGCAGTAAAGTCTTTAACGAAAGGAAGATCCATAACTCTTTCACCATTAGCAATCCTCTCAACATCCACCAGCGAATGATCAAGAGGAGTCATTGAAAAAGATTCTGAAGTAATAGGTGCAGTCAATTCCTGTGGTGGCAAAGCTTGACTGCCATTACTAAACGCTATAGCATTGACTTCACTTTCGGCACCTTGCTTCGCAGCCTCACTTTCTTCCATGGTAGCAGCCGGTTGTTGAAAAATATTTGCTGGAATTTCATCCCTCATTTTCTTATTATCCATGCAAGCTGCCTCAGAATTTTCTTGCATGTCATCAGTGACAGGCAGACAGCTGTTGAAGGGCGATTTCTTTTCAGAAATACCTGTAGACAAGCAAAACAAGAGAAGCCATTAATAAAAAAACAGAGCTAAAAAGCATGATATAACTAAATATAATTTCTTTAAACATTTTGATACTTGAGGACTATGAGTGGGTTTTTCATCTTTTCTCATAGAACCATTTTGTTATCGATGCAGCAAATGATAAATTCAATCTCTTTAGCATATAAAATTCTTCCCTAGAACATCCTAGCCTCCAAAAAGTCGGCTTTTGACAAAATAATCATGATTAGCAAGAAAATGTAGATGTATTCTAACAAAAAAAAAATGGAAAATCCTAATGCATTAACATTGTGATAAAAATCACCTTTAGAAGCACTATTCAATATATCGTTGCGCTTTTCTTCTGATGAAACAGGACCAGTTCTTTCCCCATAGAAAGCTTCACATAAATGTTTCTCATGTGTTTCACTGTCTATACTTTCTGAAATTGGATCATAAACACCATTTTCCCTAAATTCTCCTTCAGAACTCTGGTCAATAATCTTTTTTGCACTGACAAACTGAAACTCCGTTTCAGTATTTATTGCCTCTTCATTTTCAACTATTTTCACACCTTCATGGTTTAGCTGACCACGAATCGCGTGTCCTGCATTGCTCACATCAGGTTTACCTGCCAGTATTTGGTGGAAAATTCATTTAAACAATCGCTTTGATCTAATATAAAACAAGCTCAAGAAAGTTCAATAATCTCAACTAGTTAAAAGATAGAAAGTGAAATGTAAAGATACCTTTGACGTCTTGGCTGCCTTCTTGAGGTCTTGGAGGACTTATCAAATCTTTATCAAGATTGCTTAAGCTCCATTGCCTTTCTGTTATTGCTTTTTGACTAACGGCTTCACTCATTTCATTAATCTCAACTGAATTTTCAGTTTGTATCATTCCTATTCCGGAAGAATCAGTACCTGTTTCTTCTTCATTCTTCAAGGAAACTACCTGCTGAACTGGTTCAGCAGTAGTTATGTCAGTATCCTCTAAGTGCATTGAACCCTGATCCTCTTGTGAAAGACTAGTGTCCTCTTTAACTTCAAATTTGTCAGTTGTGTAGTTAACAGTTCCAATCCTCGATGGTTCTTCTAAATCCAATAATTTCTCCGGTTTCAACTCATTTGAAGTTTCACCTGCACATATCACGAAGTGGTAAATTTAGAAAATCAACATGACATTGTTCAATATGAAATCTAAAACAAACTGACCTGCAAAATTTGTTTGATTGGCTGAAGAGTAAACATCAGCAATATAGGTCATCCCAGAAGAAACCATTTTGTTAGCATTGCTTGCAACTTCAACACAGGCATCATCAAGAGAACCTGTTTTATTCAAGGACATAAAAGGTTGATTTTTTATTTCACCCTCAATGGTATCATCCTGGAGCAGTTTCTCCTTATCATCCTCCATCAAACCACTCTCCACATCATGATTGAATATATCACTTCCTACAATGCTGACAGTATTCCCAGCACTGCATAATTTATCTTGACATGGAATGAAGAAAAAGAGTGTCAGAAATGTCCTCACAGAATTATATGTCCTAAAATGCTTATAACTAATGAAAGAAGAAAAAAATGAATCTCACATACCTTGGCTTTGTGGTGCAAGTCCAACTGGAGTTCCGAGAGTAGCACTGTCACTACTTGATCTACACTTCATTTCTGTAGTACTTGGTGTCCCGGTTATTGAAGCAACAACATCAATATGAGCTCTATGTTCTTGCTTTTCTGTCTTCACAGAACTCTCAATGAGTATAATTCCTTGACCATTAGAAAACTTAGTAGCATTCAGTTGTTCAGACATCTCCAAAGGAATTTCTGATTCACTCTTCAAACCAATACTTTGACCAAGTTCATTCAGGAGATCACTGAAAATTACCTCCTCAACCGAGTCAGCAATAATCGTATTGGCATTTTCTAATTTCCCTTTTATCTGATCCTCCGCAACTGGAGTTCTGATTCCTTCAGCATCCATATTATAATTTATATTCATGTTTTCAGAAAGTTCTTGTGTCTCCAATACATTCTCCAGTTCAATACGAGAGGGTTTGCCTGCAAATTGTCAGGCACTAAATGAGTAACTAAGAGATTTAAGTTTGTACGGTTCATTTATAACATCAAAAGTACATAAACTCACTCACCAGCATGATCTTCTTGGCCACCAGAAGAAAAAATATCAGCTAGAGAAGTTATCTCAGGACAAACCATTTTGCTACCACTGCTTTCAAAATCAACCATTCTAGATTCAACCAAGTTAGAGTTATCAACAGCACCAGTTCTATTCAAGGACGGAGAAGAATTGCTTTCAAAGGAACCATCATGTATCCTTATCTCTTCATCATTTTTCACCAATTCATTATTCTCCTCATACATTAATACAGATTCATGAAAACAGGGTTCATTTCCTGCATCTGGATCTTCACTCCTTTCTTGGTAAGACATCTCTTTTCCTGCAGTGTCAGCAGCTTCAGCCTGGCACTTATCTTCAACTTCATTGAAGAAAAAAACACCAAAAAAAGTAAACCCGTGAATAATTATATGATCTAAAAAGCTTATACATGTAGAAGGAAAGGAAAGGAAAGCATTTTCACATACATTGGTTTCCTGGTGCAGGTCCGCTTGGAGTTCCTGGGGCAACAATGTTGCTATATCTACTCTGCTGGATATCAAATATCTTATGAGCATCAGTTTCTGCTGTAGCAAAATGAGATTGTGCACTACTCACTTGATTTTCAGCTGCCTCAACCGAGCTCTCTATGTATGGAATCCCTTCTGCATTTGAAACATCAGTAGCAATCATTTCTTCAGCTTTTGTTACACAATCTTCTTGTTCACTCTTCCAACCACTACTTTCACCAAATTTATTCAGATTAATAACATCCGCCTTCAATTTGTCTATGATTTGAGCCTCTTCTAATGGAATTCTGCTATCATCAGCAGACACATCACTCTCGATATTAGTGTTTTCACCACCTGGTAGCACTGTCAATTCTTTCTCCGAGTGAAGGAAGGTGGAGGTTGCACCTATGCACGGTGAACAAATAAAAAAATTTAACATATGCAGTTTCTTATGATATCAAAATTAAATACACTCGCCACTTACCTATAAGATCCCTTTTCACTCCAAATGGAAGACCAGCTATAGGAGATGCGTCAGATGAGTCCATGTTGATAACATTGCTTTCAAATTCAACCGGTAAAGATTTAACCCAATTAGAGCATGCGTCACCATTCTTGACAACCTGTTTGCTAACGTCCAAATCCAGATTATTTCTGTTTCCTGAATCTTCCGACAATTCTCCAGGAGATGGAAGACTCTCAACAATTGCAGCTTCCGCTTCTACAATCACCATTCCAGACTTGCTTGGCAACTTCTTCTCGATGCCTTCGGCTGTTTGATTAGGAGGTGTAACAGAGGCACTTGCTGAAGTAATAAGACTGGAGCTTCTTTGGGGTTTCTGTGTTACGGCATGATGCTTAAGAACAGAAGTCTTTTCTTCTTCCAGATTACGCTCTTGCGTCTGTTGCTTAACTCCCTGGTCATCATTTTCTGGAACAGCAAATTGGTCTTCTTTAGAAGTTCCAGGTATACTATGTCGAGAAGAATTTCGACTGGACTTTCGTGGTATTTCTTCAGTCGAGACTTTCTCTAGATGCGGTGATCTTAACTGCTCCATTCTACTAATATCTTCCCTAATTGGCAACTCGGCAGCTGGAGCAGTGAGAATTACAGTCTTGCGTCTATTCTTCCTCAAGGGGGATTGGTGTTGTGAAGTAATGGCAGACTTGGCCCTCTCAACCTCACTCCTATCTTGTACAATTGCATCCACTTCTTCAGTTGTGCCTTTTCCTTGAAGCGGTGCCTTCAACTGCTCCGTACTACCAATATGTTCCTTATTTGCCAAATCTGCAGCTGGAGCAGTAAGAATCACAGTCTTGCGTCTGTTCCTCCTCGAGGGGGCTTCTTGTTGTGCCTTGGCCCTCTCAACCTCACTACTATCTTCCACAATTGCATCCAGTTCTTCAGTCGTGCCTTTTCCTACAAGCGGTGCCTCTAACTGCTCCGTTCTACCAATATCTTCCTTATTGGCCAAATCGGCAGCTGGAGCAGTAAGAACCACAGTTTTGCGTCTGCCCCTCCTCGAGGGGGCTTCTTGTTGTGAAGTAGCTGCATACTTGGTCCTCTCGACCTCACTACTATCTTCAACAATTGCATCCAATTCTTCAGTCGTGCCTTTCCCTACAACCGGTGCCTCTAACTGCTCCGTTCTACCAATATCTTCCTTATTGGCCAAATCGGCAGCTGGAGCAGTTAGAACCACAGTTTTGCGTCTGCCCTTCCTCGAGGGGGCTTCTTGTTGTGAAGTAGCTGCATACTTGGCCCTCTCGACCTCACTACTATCTTCAACAATTGCATCCAGTTCTTCAGTCGTGCCTTTCCCTACAACCGGTGCCTCTAACTGCTCCGTTCTACCAATATCTACCTTATTGGCCAAATCGGCAGCTGGAGCAGTAAGAACCACAGTCTTGCGTCTGCTCCTCCTCGAGGGGGCTTCTTGTTGTGAAGTAGCTGCATACTTGGCCCTCTCAACCTCACTACTGTCTTCAACAATTGCATCCAATTCTTCAGTCGAGCCCTTTCCTCCAACCGATGCCAAATCGGAAGCTAGAGCGGTAAGAGCCACAGTCTTGCGTCTGCTCCTCCTCGAGGGGGCTTCTTGTTGTGAAGTAACGACACACTTGACCTTCTCAACCTCACTACTCTCTTCAACAATTGCCTCTAATTCAGCACTCCTGCTTCGTTTTCTGGTCTCTTCTTTCAAGAATTCTTCCTTATTTCCCCCCTTACTACTCTGAGATACAACAGCTTTTCGCCTGGAAGAATATCTCCTTGAACATTCTGGAGGTTCCAAGAGTGCATTATCCTTTTCAGAGTGCTCCCGAACCTCTGTCACCTGTGTATCACTTTTCACTGATGTAGCAAAGTCTTTCTCCGAATTACGTTTTGATCGTCTTACAGGTTTCTCTGCTTCATAGCCTTCCTTTACCCCAACTATTTTAACCTCCTTTTCAACCATAGAAGCTACATCTTTGGATTGTGCGCTTGACTGCCGTGTCACCCTAGAAACAACTTCAACCTTTTCCACTTCACTGCCGAATGCCACAGACTGATCTCCTTTTCTAGGAGTCCTGGTTGATTGCTGCTTTGGACCATTTTTGGCTTCAGAATTGTCATCCAACAAATGTACCTCGTCACCTCCTTTGCCGTCCCTTATCTTCTTTGAATCTTCCTGACTCACGTTCTTCCTACTTCGTAACTGCCTCCCTCTTAACCCACCAGTAACTTTATCATGACCATTCTTGACATCTTCTTTCTGACCCAATTCTAAACCCTCAGAATCACTGACCACCTCTTCAGCATCTTTACCCTTCTTGCCTACTCTACCTCTCTTTCTCCCAACAGGAGGCGAAGGTGCCAAATGTACAACTTCTTCAACCGCATTTTGCACTCTAGACCTTGTGACTCTAACTTGGCAGCCCTCAGAGTTTCTGGAATCTTCACTATCTGGAACATTTTCAAGCACCTGGGCAGGATTCTTGGACAACGTTTGCCTCCTAGACCTTCCTCTACGCTGCTGATAGACAGAAACCTCGTACTCAATGGTTTCATTGTCAGAACTAAACCTGACTTTCTTTAACTGCTTTTTGACAATCTTAGCTTCATTTTCACTACATATTTCTTCTGGAATACTGCTGGACTCTTCTAACGAAACAGGATCTTCATTTTCCTGTTTAAAACATAAAAACATTAAAAGAACTGAGTTGGTTATATGTAATAACGGAAGTGAACCAATGTACCACAGATATTTACTGTGATACTTGCTTTTTTTTAATCTCCAAAAGGAAAATCAATTAAGGTGAAAAAATAGCATACTTGTTCAAAGTTAACGAAATAGAACATCAATCTAGTCAAGCCGTTCAAAAATATTATTTGCTTTTTCTATTCGATTTTACTTACGCTTCACTGAATGCAAACAGTAAAAATAACGAAAGGAGTGTTTAATCTTCTAATTTCGAATGCTTAAAGACGCAATAAAGCAGAGAAAAACAAATTTCACCACCAAAATTTAGCGTTTAATGCTTCTCGTTTAAATTCATTTTCAGATCTACAAAAAAAAACATTGGAGAAGGAGATGAAAAAATGAAAGAGAAGGGACCTTACAGAGAACTGTTCACATTCTCGAAATTTAGCCATAATTTATAAATTTCATTCCCAAATGAAAGTCAAAGAAATTTATTAGAATAAAAAAGAAAGAAGAAGATGAATAAATGAAAGAGAAGGCACCTTAAAAATGGAAGTCAAACGATCCGCCATTTCACGGTTAGTGAGATTTGCAGGGACGCCATGCTTTTTACACAACGCCTGCAGTTCTTTTCTCTTCATGCCATGAAAATCCATCTCTTTACAATAATTAAGGAAAGAAAACAAAAGGGAAATCTAACTGAAATTCAAACTTTTAACAGAAAAGAAGACACTAATTTGTTTTCCATGAAGAAAAGCTGCTGAAGAACTATAACGAGAGAGATTTTCAGCGTATATAATAAATGACTAAATGTTGTCCGTTCGTTCGTTTTCCGGTAAAAAAAAATAAGAATTAAGGATCGGCATCGGCATCGGCAGTTTGAATTCAAATTTTCAAACGGCCAGTTTTGGCGCTCTTTTGAAAAGCCGGGACCTTAAGAAAGTAGTTGTACTCGCTGTAATAGTTGAATTACAATTTACTCGCCAGTACAGCTCGACAGATGGCATGTTAAAGGGGTAAAGTCAGTCGAACAGTGGCGATTGGTTAGTGGTCAAGTTATTCCAGATTTGGGAGTGGGCTTTGGATGTTGAAGACTTACCTTTCTTTGTTGAATAAGGGCATGTCTATTTTACCAAAATAATCTAAAAAATTTTATATTTACAAAAATAATTTAGGTTTAAAAACATTCACTAAAATAACTCGAAATAACAGTAAAATAGGATTGTGACCTATCAATGGCCGGCACCATCTGGTATTTTGGACTCATGATTGCCTGATAATTGTATCAGACTTAAAAAAAATGAATTTTTTGGTTCAGGCTAGAACCAGTGTATTTTTTTTAAATCGTATATTATTGGTATAAAGAAAACCGAAAAAAAAGGAGAAAAAATTTTTGGGTGTTGGTCTGTCAATGGCCGGCACCCCCTTTATATGAAAAAAAAATTCGGGTGTTGGTCTGTTAATAGCCGGCACCAGAATACGAAAAAAAGTAAAAAAATAAATTTTTGGTGGCCTGGCAATGGCCAGCACCCCTTTCTACAATAATTTTTTTTTACTTTTGGTGTGTCAATAGTCGGTACCAATATACGAAAAAAGTAAAAAATTATTTATTTTATCATCTCAATCAATTCTTTTGTGCAATTGTGAATATTATATTTAATATTTGAATAATTTAGTTAAAAAATTAAATTTAAATATTATATTTAAAAAATTTTAACCTAAGAACATCCCCTCTATTTGCTCTTGTTTTCTTTTATCTCCTTAGATCACCTCAAGTTCTATGTAAAACCCCGTAGATTCAAGGGTGAAAGAAACAAATAGCTATTTGCCTATATTTTTACCCAAAATGCTTATAACTTAAAAATTGGTACAAATTTCAGCCTAGAATTGTAGGTCAAACTTGAAAATTATAAAGAAATAAAATCCCCAATACAAGAAAAGCAGAGTTTTTACATTCAACTAACATTTTTACTAAGAATTGTAATCTTCCCAATAGCTGGAAAATATTGTTAATCTCCTGCACAAACAAAATAACTCATAGCTTCATTTTTTTTTAATTTCATTCTTATCATATTGTGGATGTTAAAAAGAAAATATTTTCTTCAGAGATGAGTAAAAATAAAGCAAATTTAAAAGAACTGTGGGAGAAATTTACATTGAGAAGATGAATTTCGGATTTTTGTTAAGAGCAAATCCACAAATTTATTTTAACCAAAATGAAGATAATGTTCCAACTTCCATATCATTATCCCATGTCCATATCAAAACACACCAACTAAAGACTAGATCCAAGTCCCAACAAAAAGTACATGATTTGTGGTTGCACGAATCCTCAATGAAGTACATCTTTTATTCCATCCGACATACATCCCAATGTAGATAAATAATATCACAATCACATTTTCTCCATTGTTATATTTTTTTTAACAAAAACGTTTGAACATATCTTAAATATAAAATGAAATTACATAAGTCTTAAATGATCAAAAACACAATCACACATGTACAGTGAAATAAGTCTTGAGACTCAAATAGCAAGTCTCAAGACTTAGATACTCTATTGTAGCTTGTTAGCTACTCACTTGCCAGTCTCAATACCTAAAGGATCTAGTCTCAGAACTTAATGCTAGAAACCTAAAAATAGTTTTTAAAAGAACACTTCAAACCATTCTCAAACATCATCAAAACATACCATTAAATTTCAATTCACTTCAAAACAATATAAACATCATTTGAACAGAGATCATTTTAAAAATATGATTAGATCAAATCAATACCACAACTTATATTGAAAGCATTAAAATCATTAGACACGTCATGAAAACTTTACAAACTCAATATAAAATAGATTTAATTTATATACATGTCATTTCAAACTTTTCTAATACACATAATACAAAACTAAATTTCTTAAATCCTTCAATCCTCGCATAGTAATGTGATCTTTTATTGACATAATCTCTAGCATCTTAGAAAAGTCTTCCACCTACATGTTTAAACCACTAATACATTAAGCTTGAAGAGCTTAATACATTGTGATTTTCTATCTTACCTTTTCCATATTAATGTTGAGTCTTTCACAGATGTAAGGTCTAAATTCAATTATACTACTTAATGATTCTACATTAAAACTTAACCATTCTAATATAATTCACTTTATTACTCATTTATCTTATTTATGTTCGCGTATTAATCATGCTGATATCCACTTATTAACACATATTTACTCATTTATGTCATTAGAATCTTTAGTTTTATTATTGAATCATACATTCATTTCACTAGTTAACAACACAATTTCTCTTATTAAACAATGATTGTAAATTTTATTATACAAATTCTCTTTTCTTGTTTTGCACGTAATAGTTGGAGCTAAGTTCAATTTCAATTAATCATTTTTAGATCAAGTTATAGTTGCTTATTCAATATCTCTACATATTGGCATCTAGTGTTCTTAATGTAATGATTTCGTTTATGTGAGTGTAATTTTTCAAACAATTTGGTTTAATAAAATATCCATCAATATCATTAATAACTTTTATCGTCTCAACAATTTTTGCACACAAAGCAAAATGAAAAGCAAATTGACTCACAAGTTATTTAACGTTTAACTAATATTAAGCGAGATTACGTGGTAGAATTGTAATGTGGAAAGACAACTTATATTAGTAGATAATCTAAATGTGTCCTTAGTCTAATCAGAATTGAACAAGATTAATATGTTGTTTATCAAGTCCAATTGAGGAGATACCTTGTCTTGGGTATCGAAGCAAATGACTCTCAAAAGATAAAGACATTGATGTAATTGACTAAACTGAAAGTATATTTGACAGGACCCAAGTAGAATAGATCTTAGATCCATTTATGGATTTATTCACTTACGATGTTCTAGTGTAGCATACATTAATCTTAAATGGATGATGGATTAGGTATGGGTGACCTGTATACTTTGATGTAAATGAAAGTCTAAGTTCAAATAGATAAGGATATAAAAGCTAGTGCATTGGATATACGACTTCTGCATAATGTAGCATCATTCCAAAATAGTGAAATGTTGGAAAAAAATCTGGTTTAAAAATAATTTTCTTGTATAACGAAAAATTAAAATTTTGAAAATCGACCCGGTTTGTGATATTTAAAGTAATAAACCTTAACCGAATTCGTACTTGTGTTTTTGGATAATCGAATCATTGATTTTTTCGGCTTTCGCCAAATGATCTTCTTTGTTATTCTCGTACCACAAACTGCTTCGAGTGTATGCTCGAACCTATTGAATCAAAACACAAAACTAGAAAAGTTTTCTTTTTGGGGTAAAAATAAAAATTCTCTCTTCTTTAATAGAAATCGGTAAAATTGTTATTCTAAAAAATATATTTATAAGTTGAGAATAAATTCTCTCTATTTTTCAGCAAAATAATAATCTAGCAAAAGTTGTGTTAATAGCTCTACCAGTACCATCTATTTATAGGAAGAGAAGGTAGAATCCTTATAGAGTTGTAGATGTTTATTTTAAATAGAAAAACAACATCCCTGAAACTAGAAATTATTAGGGTTTGCTCATTGAAACCAGAAATGAATTGCGTGTTTGAATAAAAATGGACGGAATTAATAGGAAAAGAGAAATGAGAAGCATTCATGAAAGATTATGGTTTTCTCTTAAATGGAGAAATGAAATCATTTGAAAATGAATGTAGGTTTCTAAAAATGGAAATAAAAATGGAAATGATCCATTTGTAATCCTATATAGATTGCTTAAAAAATGATTGGAAGAATGAGTTTATGTTTTTAGACTGTTTTGAAGCCTAAAAATGAAAATAAGTCATTCGGTCATAGTGAACATGTCGTGTTGCGAAATATTGAACATATTTTCTCAAAAATTTACCAGGGGCAAAATCGTCAAAATTTTATCATGGCTAAAATCGTCAAATTTTTGGGGGTAAAATAGGGATGAGAAAATTTTTTATATATAAATATTTAAATTTATTTTAGAAAATAGAAAAACTAAATCGAGTTGGATCACATTACAGAGTTTTGGGTCAAAAAAGCCCAAGAAGTACTGGTAATTGGACCTGATATGAGAGAGGCCTAAAAACCCTTCATGGACATGAAGGGGGCGACAGCCCTGGTAGGAATACTAAGGTATGTCGTCCACCCTAGTCCTATTCTAAGAAGGATGCTGTTTTTCTATTTAAAATAAATCGCTACAACTCAATAAGGGTTCTACCTTCTCTTCCTATAAATAGATGGCACCGATAGAGTTATTAACATAACTTTGAGAGGTTGTTATTCTGTCAAAAAATAGAGAGAATTTATTGTCAACTGTTACATATATTTTTTTGGAATAATAATTCTACCGGTTTCTATTAAGAAGAGAGAATTTTTGTTTTCACACTAAAAGGAGAGAGAACTTTTTCTAGTTCTGTGTTTTGATTCAATAAGTTTGAGCCTACACTTGAAGCAATTCGTGATATGAGAATAACAGAGAAGATCATTTGGTTGAAAGTCGGGAACAACGAACATCCGCTAAACTGAAAACCTAAGTACGAATTTGGTTAAGGTTTATTGCTATAAATATCACAAATTAGGTAGATTTTCAAATTTTTAATTTTTCGCTCTGCAAGAAAATAACTTTTCAAATAGAGATTTTTCCAATAGGGGGACCAAATTGTAATAAATTGGACTAATTTGAATGAACCTAAAAACTTAGGATTGACGACCCTAAGAGAATATTTACGCAAGTGAGACCGAGAAAAGATCTTGTTGGGCACTAATTTATTAGTCTTAGGTTAATCGGTTAAATCGAGACATAATCTAGATTAATTTGTCTAACTTGGTAAAATTGAGATTGATAGGTAACATGAAGTCATTTTAGGAGTTTAAGCAATTTAGAGCCCTAATTTAAGAATCAATGAACCACGTCGAGATCAACCAACCACTGTTTATTATTTAATTTTTAATTACTTAACTTAGCATGTTTTACAATTTAGTTTTTGTTAGCTAGGTAGTAGATTAGTTTAAATTCTCGTGACTTTATGATTTGTTATAATATAATTTTTTTTGCGATTAGTTGGTTAGACTCTTTATTTCACACACACTTTATTTAGAAAATGTTCAATCCACGATTCTCTTGGGTTCGATATTTGGAATACTTAAGTGTTCTATTGTAATACTACAAATATTACAACTGACTTGTCATATTTGTAGTAAGTTAAGATAGTTTATTCTAGTTCTAGCGTGTTGATTTCTCTCTTCGTTTGATAGGAGGGAAAGAGGCGATCGATAGGATTAAGTGTAAATATATGTATAAAGGAGTTCAAAATGATGAATTTATACTTGTGAATTGAATGGTGTGTTTAGATACTCATGTGATGAATTGAATTGCAAAAATGAATATGCACAAGGTAAGTAGATTTGATAGTTTGCCATGAATAGGTACATGAATTGGCATGTAAGATTGGTATAAGCATGACTATATGAAATTGAAAGTGTTTGACATAAAATGGTATGATATTGGGTTAGGAATTGAATATGTGCATTTTGCATAATCTTATTATATTATGTTGAATCATAGATTTACCATTGAGTGTATTTGCTCAGCGTACGGTTTGTTTTTCTTCGTGCGTAGGTAAAGTAGATTCCAGTAGTTCGAGCATTTAATCCAACATCCAGCAATCGATCACTAACTTAGCAAAGTTCGCACAAATTCTATTTTGTTCTAAGTTTGGCATGTACCTAGGTTGAGTCATTTTTGTTATAAACATGTTACATGCGTTTTGGTTTAGAAAGTTGATGTATGGATTTGCTTAGTTGCCTATGGCTTGTAAAAAGTTTTAAGTTTAGTTTGAAATGGTATCAAGTGCTAAAATATTAATGGCCTTGGTGAAATAGGTATGAATGTATATAAATTGAATGTATTTCAATAGGTATTAAGCTTATATGTGATAAAGCATTTGCATTTTGTTGAGTAAGGCGTTAAAGTACATGAATTGAAGCTAAATATTAATTGATTGTGTTTAGAGATCGATTGGAAGAAAATTGCAGGTTAACGTGTATTAAAATTGCAAAAGCAGTATATGACATCATGACATCGTTCAAACGCCATCGCAACGAGATCTTAATACCATGGTATGGTGCGACACTGGACTTTGGTTATTGCGACGAGGTTAGACAGTATGTTCGTCGCAACAAGGAATCCCCTGACATCGCGGCATCAACTCGATGTTTTGAAATTGTTACAAATTGGTCTTTTTCGGTATCAGGTTAACTTTAGAGCTTCCGTAAGCTCGTATAAGACCTAAAAGTTGTCGTATATCATATTGTATGCTTAATTGAGTTAAAAATTGAACATTTGGCAGTATAATTGGCTATGATTGTTCGTAGTTGCTCTGACAATGAATGTGACATCTTATAACTCAGACCCGACGATCGGGTCGGGTATCGAGGTGTTACAATCACCACTTAAAACTTGTTTTAAAGTTTTCATTATACCATGGCACTTAAATTTTCATAACACTTTACTAACTTATTACTATTAGAATTTCTCACCAATTATGATATTATATTAAGCCATGCTTTTTTTTTTCATATTTTAGCAAACATAACTACTTCAACTATTTATTTCACTAATTATTCAATCTCATAATTATGTTAATTAGGGAAAGGTTAGAAAATCTTAAGGATAGTTCTTAAATGCACTATAGCCCAAAATCAAACTTTTATACTCTTCTCAACACTTGAATCCATTTATTCCAAATCTTCTTCTCCACCCAATCAACATTTCTCATCACATAATATAAACAAAATAATTAATACATATTTTTTAACAACTTTATTGTACTAATTACCTCAAGTAAAAAAGGTAAAGATGGAGAAAACATGATTCCTTATATTGATTTGGAGCTTTCTCTCACTACCCAAGTTTTCTCTTGTTAGAAAAATTCAGTTTAGAAATCGATTTTATTGCACAAAGAAATATATTTTTTTCTAAAACAGAAAATTTGTGTTATTTATAGCAATAAACCATTTTTATCAAATTTGTACAAGTGTTTAGGAATAGGCAGTAAAAAATGTTCTCGACTTTCAACCGACACGATTTTCTCCAATACTCTTGAACCTTGACTTGCTTAAAGTGTGGGCTGTAATAATGAACAAATGAAAACTTATGAAAACTTTATTGAACTTCAGTGGGAATATCAAAATCTCTTAAAAGCTAGAAATTGAAAGGTGAATTCTATCAAAATTTAGAATTTATTTAAGGAAATAAACCTCACTATATTTTGACAAATTATCCATGCTTAATGTGGTATGTGTTTGACCTAGTCAATGATTTTTATTTATAGAAAAAACCACAAGAGTCTTAGTTGAACAAGTATAATCAAAATAATAATATTTTAATAGAAAAAATATAAATATTCTCGGTTGAAAATACATAGGGGTAGTGACACCTAATCTCTAGGACTAGGATTGTTGCCCACTACATGTATAACGGGCCATTGGGCCTGCTTTATGTATTTGGGTACACTTATATCATCCTCCTTAGAAACTTGACATCTCTTACAGAAAATATTTTGGAGTCGACGGCTCCCCTAGGTTCCCCCATCTGGGATCCCTGGGGAAGAGGATCAAGTTGGCCCTTGCGAACAGCTTGATGCACTATCTTCCTTCAACCCTTTGAGCGAAATGCGGCAAAAAGAAGGAAAATCCATGGACCAACCCCATCGTCTCCACCCCATAAAAGCTACGAGATCACCCCAAGGACGCCTTCGATATCCAGGGGTCACAGACTGAAGTAAAAACTTAATATTTGTTAAGGATCAATTAATAGTTTCTATAAAGAAAATAGTGAGGAAGTTAAGCAAAAAAGTAAAATCTAAAAACAAAACAAATTAAAATCACCCATTGTTGAAACTTGTGTTGTTCTTCAATATCACCCTTCTTAAAAACCCGACATCTCTTGAAAGTAAAGGTTGGCACCATCCACTTCTTCTTCTTTCCACTTTGACATTCTTACATCTTTGAATCCCTTTTCAATCTTATCTTTGGCCTTAAATCCTCTTTTCTATATTAAACTAAAATGGTTTGCGACCCACACTTCACATTTGGTTAATTATTTTTGAATAGTTAAAATTTAAAGGTTACAATATACTCTAAGTTTCTGTACTCTTTACATATTTGAAATTTAATCTCCATTTTTTTATTTTAAAGAATTTAGTCTATTTATTTTTCAAATTTAAAAAATTTATGTCCAGTTCTTAATACCGTTAAAATTTTTCTATTAAATTTATTGGCGTAACATTCTAAAGTTTAAAAAAAATAAGTATTTACTCGATAATCATGTCGCAAAAAAAATGGCATTCTAATGGGCTTGAATTTAACAATGTTAACAATTTTTTAAATTTACGTAAGCATTTTAATTAGAATAAGATATTTAGACAAACTAATGGCATTCTCAATGTTGAGGTACCAAATTATATAAAAAAATTCAATTATAAAGATCAAATCTAAAATTTAACATAGTATAGGGATCAAAATTGAAATTTAACTATAAAGTAGAGGGACCAAATTTGAAAATTGACCATTATTGCTGAGAATGTTTAAAAAAAAAAATAGGTGTCAGAAAAGGAAGGCTAGGATCTTCCTTTTATATATAGTAGTATAGATTTGACATTGTCATTCTTTTTTTTTGGGTCAATAATGGAACTTCATGGATAAATCTTAAACAACAGTACAGATATTATACGTCCATTACAATCTTCCAACAACAGATAAACAAGAGAAGCAGAGGGGAGTAACAAATACAAAATAACTCCATAGAGTTCCCTTTTTTAGGAAATTCTGAATCCAGGAAATTTGATCCAAGCTTGGCTAGTGCATCTGCACACCGATTGGCTTATCTAAAGATATGCCTAATATCCGAAACGCGCCCCATAGAAGTCAGAAGCATCCTGCAATCATTTATCAAGGTCGATAGAAACATATTCAAGCGATTAACATTAGACATGAAGCTAATAATAGTTGTGGCATCAACTTCTATTTCTAAGTTGCTAATGTTAAGTCTCCTAGCTAATTCAAATCCATCTTTTAGTGCCCATAATTTGACTTCCACACTAGTGGCTTTAGGGATGTGCCTATACGACCCCACCACCCATTCGTTATCGTGATTCCGAATGATTGCTTTCGCTCTAGCTTTGCCCAGGTTTTCAATGGATGATCTGTCGGTGTTCAGTTTGCACCAACCTTGCCGTGGTTTCTTCCATGATACTCCTACAAAGAAAGGCAGTGGGATGATGCACAGGGAATGGGAAAAAACAAAGAACTCAGTTGCATTGGCCATGGCTGTGCATTTAGCTAAATTTAACTCCGGTGTTTTCCCATGAATTATGGCATTCCTGAACAACCATATACTCCAAAGGTTGGAGGTGAAAACCATTACCTAAGGTATTTTTGGTTGGTTAAACCAGCTTTTAGATGACAGATTCTTCATCAACCGCTCCTCCCAATTGGCTTTGTTGGAATGGTAATTAACTATGTTGCAATTGATGTCCTCCCACGACTCTTTTGCTACATCGCATTCCATGAGAAGATGTCCTATCATTTCAACGTGGTTGTGACATTGAGGATAGTCACTAGGACCTTTCATTCCTCTATCCATAAGAAAATTCCTGTTGGGGAGGGCTTTTAGTCCATATTTCCAAATAAAGAATTTTATCTTAAACAGAAGGTTGGCTTTCCAAATGTCTTTCCTTTAGTTGTCTTATTGGCCCTCATCCAGTAGCAATTTCGTATACCGATTGAAGTGAGAAGAATCTTGATTTGGAAGGGCTCCAGCACAAGGTGTCCAGATCACTTCCAGTTAATGAAATTGGAGTGCTCGCTAGTGACTTGATCACAATATTGGGCATCTCGAAAGATAAGCATTCCCTTCCCTGATTTATCCATCCTTTTCTTGGTAAAACGACCGACAATTTTCATTGTAGTTCAAAGGGCCCACTACTAGTTTCCTTATAGGCTCGAGCCTCGACCAGTTGTCTAACCGAAAGTTAAATCATTTTTCCATCCTTCACTACCCACCTTAATCCTTTCTCGATGTTGTGACTAACTTTTCTTAGGCCATTCCAAGCATGTATTTTGCAAATAGCGTTTTTTCCCAAATGGTCTACTTTTCTTATATGATTCTCTATCCGAGTTTGGCCATTTGGGCCTAGTTCCTATATCTCCTCATTCTCAGGCCTAAGCCTCATTCCTTTTTCGGTCTTGCCACCTTCTCCCAACACACCAAGTGCATCTTTTTTATTGTTCATTTCTTGCCCAAAGGAAGTTTAGTTTAATGCGATCAAGTTGCTTCTAGGTGCTTGCCGGGAGCATTCGACATTGCATGAAATACATTGGTATGGCTGTAGTTATTGATTGAATAAGGGTCAGTCTTCCCGCCGGTGAGAGAAGATTTGTTTTCCAAGCGTTGAGTTTATTCCGGACTTTACCAACAATGAATTCATAATCTCTTTTGGTAATCTATTTGGAGTGGAACGGGAAGCCTAAATAGAGACTGAGGTTTGATGTTTCTTGGATTCTTAAAAGCATTAGTGATCCAATGTTTCTATGAATCTGAGATGCTGGGAGAGAAAAGAATCCTTGACATTTGAAGATTGATGTTTTAGCTTGATTCTCTCAATGTTTCCTTAATGGCACGACTCAAGGTTTTTTCAGCCTTAGCAAAGAGTATCACATTGTCCGAAAAAAAAAAGTGTGATACGGATGGTTCGCCCCTTGAAGCATGGATTGGTTGCCAACTCCTATTTTCCACTCTTTGGAGAATATGAATATTAAGAAATTCCATACATAGAGTGAAGATGTATGGTAAGAGTGGATCTCCTTATCTATTAATTCCTCTAGAGGGTTGGACCTTCTTCAATTTCGAGCCATTCAATTGTATTGAGGTAGATGCGGATTTTATGCAGTGCATGATAAGGTCAATCGAAAGTCGTGGGAAGTTAAAGTAATGAAGTACTCTTCTGATGAAGTTCCATTCAAGTTTGTCATAAGCTTCCTTCAAGTCTAGCTTAATGATCATGACCCTTTTTTCCTCTTCATGTGTCTGAAGGAGTGCATGACTTCTTGAACAATTATTGCGTTATCACAGGTATGCCTTCCAAGAAGGAAGCTTCCTTGATATAGGGAAATTATCCTTTGGAGGATCGATCTCATTCTCGCGACCATGATTTTGGTGATCATCTTATAAGTTGTATTGCAGAGGCTAATCGGTCTAAATTGATTGATTGAGGTTGCCGATTTTAACTTTAGTATTAGGGCGATGATTGTGTCATTGAGGCTCTTAGGAATTTTTGCCTCAATAAAGGCCTTTTTATCATTGTCTTTATCTTGCTTTTTATACTCCACCAACATATTTGGTAGAAGAAATAGTGTACCATCATTCCTAGGGTCTTTGAAAGGACCCTAAAGCTTTAGAGATTTCGGTCTTTGAAATTGGCGTGAGGAGGTAGTTCTGTTCTTCGGTTGACAGGCTTGGCCAAGGTAAATCAGGGTTAGCTGGGATCAATGTTGAAGTTGATTAGTTTGTGCAAAACAGCTCCATGAAGTAGTTTTGAACTATGTTTTCGAACCCCTTTCTATCAGTAATCCAATTACCAAGATTATCATCGAGGCCCATGATTTTATTATGGCTGCATCTCACCCTTGTCGTGATATGGAAGAATTCTGTGTTGCACTTGCCTTTTACAATCCAATTGACTCTTGACTTCGGTGCCCATAGCATCTCCTCATGCTTCAGTATCTCTTGGGATTCAACCACCAAAGACTTGAAGGTTAATGAGGAAGTTGTTAGGGCTTGCTACTAATGTTCTTTCAATTTTTGTAATTCTTGCCAGAATACTTTCTTCTTTTTAAGCACATCTTGTAACGTCTCCCTATTCCACCACTTTAGGTAATTCATGAATTGCTCTATAGATTCTGTTAGGGAGAGATTGGTGTTATTCCACCACTTTGTCAGTCTTTCTTCAATTTATATTACATATTCTTTCCTTCTCCTTTCCTCACTTTTTTAAACCTCTATAACCATTTTAACTATGAACTTAGTTTTGTTATTTTGCAATAATAAGTGCCAGTGGAAGGACGTTGATCAATAGAAGTACAACGGAATGTGTTGTCGAAAATCAAGTTCTCAGCACTGAAGAACGCCTTTGCTCATGTGGGTATTCAACTCTAAAAGCTATGGCCTTCGCTCATGGCATTGCTTTCTATTGTCTTTCTTCACCATTTTCCTTAAATACACTCAACTCTCCTTTGATGTTACCTCCATATGTTAATTCAAACTAGTCGCCAAAGTTCGTACTAAAAACAGTTTGGTCAGATGTTTGATTAAAAGTCAATGGTCAGATGATAAATTTTTAGAATTAAAACTAAATTGAAAATTTTTGTAAATATTGAGGGCTAAATTTATTACTTTTTTTTAGAATTTAAATTAAAGAAATAAATTTTGTAAAGATTGAGGGCTACATTTATTATTATTATTTTATATTTAGAATTAAATTAATAGAATATGTAAATATTAGAGGGTTAAACTTGTTATTAAATTTCCATCACCCATTTAATAGCAACTAATGAGAAAATGATTAAAGTATTTTGATAGTTTACCCTTTGATATATTATGATTATAAGTGTAATCATGCTTTATAATGATTAGTTCTGATTATAGTTATTTGAATGTATGGACCGGCTATAATTGCATGTGAGAGTACTTGTAACTTAAAACAAAAAAAGTAATTGAAAAATATATTATGCTTCACATAAATAATTTCGAATTTAATTTAACAATAATCAAATTATTTTTATAATTATTTAGATATTTATTATCTTAAAATTAAAATTATTAAATGTAGAGATCAAAGATAATAAAATAAGTAGAATAATAAATAAAGGGTAAAATTATCATCTTATTTAAAAAATTTTAATAAATAAATCTCATATGTTAGTGTATTTTTTTTTATAAATCTTGAGGTAAGTGGGTATTTTTCGAATTTAAGGGAGATAAGTAAAAAAAAATCAATTTCCCAATATTATATAAGATAACCAAAAAGTAAAAAATCTTTACCCCCAAAAAAAATCCTAGTCATCTTATAAGAAACAACAGGTAGGGTTTTTGTGAGTCTCTATTTGGGAGTGCGAGCAGCCGCAGCCAGCAAGCAGCAGTAGCAACAGCAGGTGACTCCCAACTCTTTCATTCTCTCTTTTTGTTACTTTTCCTTTGAAAATGGTGGAAACTGAAAGTAAATTAACTATCTTCTCAGTTTATATTCTTTTAATTTGTATCACTCTGTAAATCTTTATAATTTCTTTTATTGAGTTGTAGGTAATGAACTTTCTTTTTTGGTTCTTTCATTCATTGTTATTTCCATAGATCGATAAGAAGAACATTGCTTTTGTTATAGACATTTATTTAATTATTTTGTTTATATTTTGTGGTGAAGGAGCGGAAGAATGTCTCACAGGAAATTTGAGCACCCAAGGCATGGTTCCCTTGGATTTCTTCCAAGGAAGCGAGCCTCTCGTCACAGAGGAAAAGGTATTCTCTTTCATTTTCCTTTTGTTTATTCGACAATAATAGTATGGTGATGCTGATAATGCGCTTCTTAGTAATATATAGCTTTGGAAGTTCTAGCATTGCGATTGAAAAGTGTGGTTATTGTGTTTTATTTTTGTCTCATGAAATTTTTTGTTGATGCAGTGAAGGCATTCCCAAAGGATGACCCTACCAAACCTTGCAAGCTCACTGCCTTTCTGGGGTACAAGGCTGGTATGACACACATTGTCAGAGAGGTCGAAAAACCCGGATCTAGTACGTTTTTCATCAAGTAACTCCCTAATTAATTTTAACCGTTTTGCTTGAGATGCAGTTATCTTTTCTTTGAGATTCATTTACCTGAATACGTGTTAAGCTCCTTTGATTGAATTACATTTATCAAATGGTTTAAGGTTCTTTAAGTTTTATTGGAATTTTAATGGAAATTTGTGTTCTTTTTTTGTCATATAGAGCTTCACAAGAAGGAGACATGTGAAGCTGTTACAATCATTGAAACCCCTCCTATGGTGATTGTTGGGGTGGTTGGATATGTGAAGACACCACGTGGCCTTCGCTCCTTGAACACCGTCTGGGCTCAGCATCTGAGTGAGGAAGTCAAGCGCCGGTTCTACAAGCACTGGTGCAAGTCCAAGAAGAAGGCTTTTGTCAAGTACTCAAAGCAGTATGAAAGTGAAGAAGGGAAGAAGAGTATCCAAGCACAGTTGGAAAAGATGAAGAAATATGCAACTGTTATTAGGGTCTTGGCTCACACTCAGGTATAACATTATTACCTTGTTTTCTTGTTTTTGCACTTCATAAGTGTTCATGTCAAGTGCATGGTTTTCAGATTGTAATTCTTTATTAAACATGTTTCAAGGTGGAAAAAAATTTCTGACTTAAGTGCATTACAGATTAGGAAAATGAAGGGATTGAAGCAGAAGAAGGCACACCTGATGGAGATCCAAGTCAATGGTGGAACAATTGCTGACAAGGTTGATTTTGCTTACAAGTTCTTTGAGAAGCAAGTCCCCATTGATGCTGTTTTCCAGAAGGATGAAATGATCGATATTATTGGTGTCACAAAGGGTAAAGGTTATGAAGGTGTTGTCACTCGTTGGGGTGTCACACGTCTGCCCCGTAAGACCCATAGAGGTCTGCGTAAGGTTGCTTGTATTGGTGCCTGGCATCCTGCCAGAGTCTCCTTTACAGTTGCCAGGGCAGGTCAGAATGGATACCACCACCGTACTGAGATGAACAAGAAGGTCTACAGGGTTGGCAAGGTTGGTGATGAGACCCACTCTGCCATAACTGATTATGACAGGTTAGTGTATTTGTCCATTTAACTCCTTATATTATACCTAAATATATACTTCCTAAGAGATCAGCAGTTGTTTGAAGATCTTGTATGGAAATTTTCAATGATTTCTGTTTGCCTTATTCAGGACTGAGAAAGATATTACCCCAATTGGTGGGTTCCCTCACTATGGTGTTGTGAAAAGTGATTACCTGATGATCAAAGGAGGGTGTGTTGGACCTAAGAAGAGGGTGGTTACACTTCGTCAGTCTCTTATTAACCAGACATCTCGTGTGGCTCTGGAGGAAATCAAACTCAAGTTCATCGACACCTCCTCAAAGTTTGGGCATGGACGTTTCCAGACAACACAGGAAAAACAGAAGTTCTATGGTCGACTCAAGGCATAAGTTTGGGAAGTGGTCAGGAATTTTGGGCTATTGTATGTTTAGGTTTTGCTTTACTTCATGCTTAGTATGTCTTATTCTCTATTCCTTTTTGAAATGGAACAGTTGGGTTTCTTTTGTTTTGTCAGTCTGGATTGGATGTTTGAACTTCTGAGGATTTTCAACAGTTTTTGCATTATATATTGGTCTTAAACCACACACCCTCAACAGATGAATTTACTTGTTTTTCTCTTATTTTCCTTTTTCTATTTTTGCTTGTGATTGCAGTTCGATTATAATCCCTTGCATACCAGAGTATAAGCACTGAATATGGTAAGGATCTTGGGGATGAGATATACATTGTTAGAATTAAATAAAAATCATGATATTTACCTTCATAACCAAACTCATCACTCATGCTGGAATATTTTTCTCCATCTTCATATATCATGATTTGTGCGATGCTTCGCATGTACAATGTTGGGCTCTTGTTGAGACCAGCCTAATTAAAGTTAATACATCTGAGTCGATTTGAGTTTGGTTTATGTCAATGGTAGGCGAGCTCAAAGAACTATTTTTAATATATATAAATGCTTACTGTTAGTTTATCGAGTAAATTGTATGTACTTTTCTTACAGTAAAATATACTAAAGAATATGTTCATGTATTATTATGTATATCATCTAGTCAGAAGTTCATTGCTTCTTTTGATATATATCTCATTGGCTTCTGTCATGATGATAAACAGTCATATTTGATTTATTAACAATGGATCCAAATAATATAATTTCATTAAAATCAATAAAATAACTTTTGTTATTTTTAGGTCTTTGATAATTATTAAATTTGGCACATTCACTGGAAAATATATCAATTTATAAAAATATACAAAAATTAAATATGATTTTGGAAATTAGTAAAATTAAAATATTATTCTTTCTTTTGTAAAAGGAATGTGCTTTTTGATAATTTTACAACTTAGTTAAGATGAAAGTAATTTCAAACAATTATTCTATGGTTTTTCAAACATGTCCATACATTATATAAGTTTTAAAAAATTATTTTTATACAATAATAACAGTATTTTAAATTTAAGATATTTATTTTTTAAAATATATTTATATGTTATTTTACTAATCTTGTTAGTTTTTAGGATATTTATGTTTTTAAAAATAATATGAAAATTTTTTATTTACAAGAGATAATTTTTTATATATTGACTTACTAAATAATTAACTAAATTACATATTATTTATTATTAATTATTTATAAATGGTTAAATACCAATCATTTATGACAAGGAGTACAAATATGAAATGCTAGAATAATAAAATAAAATTGCATAAGATGTTTAAATTTCTTGTTAATTTTATTAATAATGGTATTATCAAATATTTTCTTGGACTAAAATATCATGTACAATGATTTGATTTTTAAGTTTTGTTACTTGTACAAAGAATTGTTTTTAAGTATTATTGATAAATTTTATAATAATTAATATATATTTTAAAATTTTAAAATTATTATTTTTGTATAATTACAATTTATACTACCAACCATAACACACGAAATCATGATGTACTTACATTTTGTGAACCAAACACGTAAGGGAACTAGAATTCCTTGCAATTATAAGAGGGTGTCCTAATAATTACATTTTCATCCAAATACTTTGATATTTCCAAACACACCCTTAATATATAATATAGATAACATTTGATTCTTGAAAGACTAAACACATATAATGTCAACACATCAAATAGAAATATTGTTTGGTTGAGATGAAAAGCGGGATGATAAAAGAGAAAATAAGAAGATTATTTTCCATAATAATTCCAAATCAAAATGATAACGGGAGAAAATGAGATAGATATAATTTTTCAAAATTATGCATTGTTTTATTTTCTTTCATCTAAAATTTCAACTTTACCAAGTAATGAAAAAAATATTATTTTTTATTTTTTTAAAATCACATGCAAAATAACATGTTATTCGGGGTGAAGCCTCAAAATTTTTAGGAGGCAGAATCTATAATTTTTTTTGTGAAGAAAAGTGTAATTTTATCTTGTAATAATTTATGATTTCATCATTTTTGAAGGGACTGAATACAAATCTTTTTATTTGGGGAGCTAAAGTGAAATTTTGGCACATATTAACTTCTAATTTTATTATTTATAAAGGGTTTAAAAGAATTTTTTCCATTTGAAGGGACTAAGTTCCTACTTATCTCTTTGGATTTGTTTCAGATGTCAGCCAAACGTATTTAAATGTATAATTAAAAAAAAAGACATGTATATGATAAAGTTTGAACTTAAAAGCTCAAATTTTTTTCTTAACTTTATCAATTCAATCAAAAACAACATTGAGTTTCATATAAAATTCTTATAGATTTATTACATAATTTTTTTCATACAATTAGCTAGTGTAAATAACACACTTTTAAGGGACTACTAGGCTTAGGGTAGAACAGCCATTCCTAATTACTTAATAGAAAATATCTCATCTTAGGGATACTATCTTTTGCTTGCATGAATTGAATATTTAGTTGCAATTATCTATGTACATAAAAGCTATTATAAAGTTGAATCTCATGTGATAGCCTGATGGTTAAGGGTGTTTATTGTCCTAAATATAATTTAGGTTCAAGTCGCACTAATTGCGTTTGTTATTTGAGTTTTACCCTGCTATTGTAATTCAAAAAAGAAAAATTATAAAGCCGCAAAACCTGGAGGAAGGTGCAACAGATATGAGCCCTGATCAAATCCCCTCAGCAAGAGCTTAGTGTGTGTGTGCGTGTTCACGATCTTATTTGCCTTAGCCTTGCTTGATTTTAACTTTATACTTTCAAACCACAATTCACCCCTTTAGTGTTTTTTTTTCTTTTCTTTTGTAGCATTGATTCATGAAATTTAATCTCAAGGTTTCAGATTAAATTTTGTAGTTTCACATTCTCACTTGTGTTTTAATTTAATATTTACTTACTTTTTCATGCATTAATTCTCTTCAATAAAAATGATAGGATAGGTTTGAAGATGTTATTTAATTAATTGTTTGTTGTAATTTGAATGGACAATATATTTCGTTTCTTATTGATTTTGATGAATACATTAAAGGGTTTAGACATTAATTAAAAAAATACCCGACAACCTAATAAAATAAATATTTCAAGGAGTGGGTTTATTACACCTACACATGCTAATGTGCTAGGTCAGTTTGGGACCGAGGTATCTAGATTAATTTTTTAAGCTTGGGTTTAGTCCAATTAAAAAATGAACTTTTTATTTATTTATCTAAACTCAATCCAATTTAGGAATGGTAAACTCAGGTCCGACCCATTCCACCCATATTTATTTATTTTAGATTAATTTTTATTTAAAAATAAATTTTTAAAAAAATATTATACACTAAATGTACTAAAAAAATGCTACAATAAAAATTTTCTAACACATTAAAATGATTTATATTAAAAAAACACTACCATAAATATAAAAAATATTTTATTATATTAAAAAACACCAAATAACTATAATAAATATCTTATTGTATTAAATATAATTTTTAAAATTTTATATTTTGGGTTGGGTTATTTAGTTGTGAAGTTTGTTTTAGGTTTTGGGTAATGGATTTAATTGTTATTGGATTAGTGATTTAATATAAATATAAATATATAATTAATATAATATTTTTTATAACATAATATATTCGGGTCGGGTTGAGCTCGAAGCAAAAAATTTCTTGCCCAAGGCCTGACCTATATAGAAAACATACCTTAAATTTTAGCCAAGCCCATTTTTTGGCTTTATATTTAATTCAAACCCTCCCATTTTTCGGGTAGACCTTTGAGCCTGAATAGGTAACCTAACCTATGAGCAAGTCTAATCACACAATTAAATAATCGATTTTATGTGAATGAGGCTGTTAGCAAGTTTTGAGATTTAGACCATGAATTGCATTTAAATTTATTTGAGTTTAAATGTTATCATATGAGATGTTTTAGAGTTATTTTGATTTGATTTCAAATAAATTTCAGCTATTAATTTGATTTTGCTTTTAATACTTAATTTTGATCATAATTGATTCAAATATGTATTATTTATAATTGTAAGAATATTTTTACACTTGGGGCTATTTTATTTGTAGTTGAAAAGTGTTATGAATTTTTTTTTCAATAAGTGCTTTTAAAAAATTTGATAGTGTTTATTGTAGTCGTTAAAAAATGGTTTTGAAAAATAAAACGACAATTTTAAACATAATATTATAAAATAAAATATTTAATGAAGGATAAAAAATATAATTTCATTAAAAAGTATTTAAAAAAAACCAAAAGCTAAAAACTTTAACTTAGATTAAAATTTCAGTATAAAATCAAAATTTAGGTTCAACCTCATTGCCTTAAAAAATTTATCTGTCTTAAAACATCCAAATTGCTAGACAAATAACTCAATTATTTTATTTTTAGTTTAATTTGTTCACAATTTAATGATGAAAAATGGCCAAGGGTTAACGCACAAACTTACACATTAAGTTGCTCTTCGCATGATTTCTATCGACATTTATGACATTATTGAAAGAGAGAAATTAAGGTATTTTCTGATTCCCTAATACTGCCATTTGCTTCGTTGAAATTTATTGTTAGAATTGTGTGACCTGAATCTTTATAACAAATTAGGATCTTGAAGAGAATTTAAAGGAAGAAGAAGAGAGAATTTTTTATGAGCTAATGAGAGAAGAGAGTAACAATTTCCTTCTATTTTCATAATTGATTCTGGCTCACCCTCACTCATGATAAAAGAGGGAAGCAACAATCGATTACAGCCTGGTAGCGGTTAATTCCCCTATCCAAAACGAAGCGTTTTGTGCTAATGAACCCAAAGCCAAACACATTGTTTCAGTAAATGATTCTAAACCCCCTCCCAAACGCCATGTTTCATTATTACAATTAAAACATAAATTAAAAGTTAACTAACATAACAACCATTTAAAAATGATTAATGGTAAGGAAATTAACTCATAACAAGTATCCTCCCCTCGAACCAGATCCTTGTCTTCAAGGATCAAACTGTGGATAACGTTGGTGAAGGTCACTCAATTCTCCCAGGTCGAGTCTTCTGGAAAAGTGTCAGCCCACTCCACCAAAACTTTAGTGACAATTGTGTTCCCTTTCTTACAATCCATCTATCCAAAACCCAAACCGGTTCCTTGATCATGGGGTCATCTGCATGAGTAACTGGCAACACAGATGAAACAATAGTTGTTCTTGTATGTTTCTTGAGTTGTGACACGTGGAAAGTAGAGTGGATCTTAGCAGTGACAGGTAAGGTTAATTTATAAGCAACCTTACGAACTCGAGATTCCACAGGGAAAGGTCCAAAATATCATGGAGCAAGTTTCTGATTCTTGAACTTCTTCAATGAATGTTGTCGATATGGCTGCAACTTCACATACACCAAGTCTCTTACTTCAAATTCCTTGTTAGATCTTTTGTTATCAGTTATCTGCTTTATTCTGTCATGAGTCCTTTTCGTATGAAATCGCAATAAATCCCTTACACCTTCCTTATGCTGAAGGCACCTGTCCACTGCAACTACTCAAAACACCCCAGCCAGATAAGGTAAGTGAATTGGTGGTTCCTGCCCATATAGGGTTTCATAAGGCATCATATGAATGGTTGACTAATAGGTGGTGTTGTACCACCATTCAGCTAAAGGAAGCCATGTTGCCCAATTAGAGGGTTTCTCCTTTGACATGCACCTTAAATAACCTTCCAAATATTTGTTCAAAGCTTCAGTCTGACCATCCATTTGAGGATGATAGGCTGTGGAGAGGTGTTGTTGAGTGCCAAGATGTTTGAACAATCTTGCCAAAAATGGCTCAAGAATACTTTATCCCTATTAGAAACAATTGACTTGGAGACTCCATGAAGCTTATAAATCTGCTGCAAATATTCATAAGCCACTGAAGCAACCGTGAAGGGATGGCTCAGGGCTATGAAATTACCATATTTTGTTAGTCTATCCACTATCACCAAAATGGTACTTTTCCTTCTTGGAATTGGCAAACCTTCCACAAAATCCATACTGATGTCTGACCAGGCCTTCTCAGGGATTGGTAGAGGTTGTAACAAGCCAGGGTATACTGAATCCCCCTTACATGTTTGACAAACTATACACTCCCTGGTCCATCTTCGTGCATCCTTGGAAAACCCAATAGACAATGCTAGCCATCCTGTGTCTAGTGGCTTGCATTCCTGAGTGTCCACCAATGACCCCCATGGAACAAATCAAAAAGTATTTTCCTTAGTGTGTTGTTGCTGCCCACGATGATTTTTCCTTTTTTCTAAGGAGTGCACCATCCTATGAATATTTAGGATGTGTATGTACTTGTAACTGAAGCTCCTGATAGATCTGTTGGACCTTAAAATCCTGGGCGTAGGACTCTAACATTTGAGCCCAAATGTCAGACCAAGTGAGATGAGTCTTAACTTGTACACTAAAATAGTTGCCCTTCCATCCCAAGAGGTCTATGAGACAAAGCATCAACTACTGTGTTTTGAACCCCTTTCCTGTAAAAAAAAAGAGAAGTCATATCTAAGCATCTTGGTCACCCACTTTTGTTGATAATGAGTGATAGCTTGTTGGTCAAACAAGAATTTAAGGCTTTGATAATTAGTTTTAATTAGGAAATGATGACCAACTATGTAAGGATGCCATTTTTTTTACTGCCAAAATCACTGTTATCATCTCTTTGTCATAAATAGACAAAGCCTGGTGCCTAACACCTAAAGCTTTGCTGAAGTAGGCTACAATTTTGCCCTTCTGTTGCAAGATTGCTCCCACTCCTTGCCCATAAGCATCGGTCACCACACAAAACTCTTCTTTGAAATCAGAAAGAACCAACACTAGTGCCTTATAAATCACCTCTTTAAGTTGCTAAAAATCTGATTGAGCAGAATCATGCTAGTGCCAAGAAACTCCTTTCCTAAGGAGTGTGGTAAGAGGAGTAGCTAGAATTTCATACCCCTTAATGAACCTCCTATAATAGCCAAATAAACCAAGGAACCCTATTAAATCCTTCACTAATTGGGGAACAGGCCATGAAAGTACACCTTCTACCTTGGATTTGTCCATGCTAACAGTAAGAACAAAAAATAATATAACCTAAGTATTGTGTAATTCCAAAGTTGCACTTAGACTTTTTGGCATACAACTTGTAACAACCTGTTTTTCAGTGGTGTCGGAAACAGTGGTTTTGGGACCACAAGTCCGATGAGTAAGTTCGTGTAATTACTATTTAAATTATATGAGTCAATAATAATTTTTTAATATTGAATTTTGATTTGATGAATTGAACTAATTGAATTAAAAGTTAGTATAAGTGGTTCGGTTTAAAAGTTAAGTGATTATTGAAAACAAGGTATTAGGACCCTGTTTCCGTATTTTAAAGCCGTAAATATTTTTATTAAATATTTATAGTGTCGTATTATAGGTGAATTGAAGTTTGGCCCGGTAATTTTGACGATTTATTGCTTAATTTAGGCAAAAGGACTAAATTGTAAAAGAGGTAAAAGTTAATTACTATATATTAAAATTAGTAAAGGGACCAAAATGGTAATTAAACCATGGTCAAAAAGTCCAAGCGATGGTGGCATGATTAAATCTGCTAAATTTTGGGCTATTTGCTCATTTAGTCCTAATTAGTTTAGGACTAAATTGTAATTAAGTTTATTTAGTTGGAATTTAATTTAATTGAAGGATCAATGGTGTAATTAAACCCTACTTAAATGGTAAATAAACCATATAAAGTTATAGTGGACAAATTTGGACAAGACTAAATTAATTATTTAGTTATGGCTAAGGGTAAATTTGTAAATATCAAATTATAAATTAAATTAAAACATAAAATAAAAGAATTAAAACCTATCATCTTCAAATTTCTTCCTAGGAAACCCGAATAGCCATGGTTAGGGTTGGGAGACCTTTGGCCAAGCTTTGATTTCTTGATAGGTAAGTGAAATCTCACTCAATTTTAGTAATTTTTATGTTTTTGAGTTCGTATTAGCTTAATCTAGCAAACTCGGGGTCTAATTTATGAAACAGTCAAATGTTTTGGATTATGTCAATAATGAATTAGTGTATTCTTGAACTTTTATGAAAAATTATTGAGCTTGATTGCTAGATAGGACTTTTTTGTAAAGTAATTTTTGATAATTTCAATGTTTAAGGACTAAATCTTAAAGTGATAAAAGTACAATGACTTGATGTGAAATAGCAGCATGTATGGGCTGTAGAGAAATAGTGAATAATTTGGCTGAAATGAAATTTGAATAAAAATGGTTAAATTGCATGTTTTGGGCTTAGGGACTAAATTGTATAAAAGTAAAATATTGGGGGCAAATTTGTAAAAATGTCAAAAAGGACTTAATTGCATAAAATGAATTAATATTGCTGTTAAAATTAGTGAATTGAATGAGATTATTATTTTAGATCCTAAACGAGTGGAAAACCTAAGAAAAAAGAAAATTATTAAATAGCTCATGTACTTTGTCGTTGCTGCAATTTAGTCTGGTAAGTTCATACGATTTAAATCTAGTGCATTTTTAAATGTATTATACACTTTAATTGTATAATTTTTGAATTATATTGATGTGTGTAATTGAAAATTGAAAATTATGAATTGATACAACGTCAATCGTTGACTGAGCTATTCTGGACTGTTACTGCAAATCAGACCTGTAAGTTTGTTCGATTTATAATTCAATATGTATATGAATTGTATGATGATATGATGTGAAATAGTTGATATTAATTGTTTAATTGATGATATAAAGTTGTTGGGAAAATGTTATTAAATTTCAGTACTTGGCCCGGATGAACACGAGATAGAGTACAACTGAATGGTGGCGTGTTATGTAGGGATTGGAGTGGGATTGATATGGTGTAATATATATGTAACACCCCTTACTCGTATTCCGGCTCGGAACAGAGTATGAGGTATTACTAAGTTTTTTTTAAAAAAATTTCGACAGCATTTCTGCTTAATTTTGCTTAAACCTCCTGCAAATTTAAATCACAATCCAATATATATATATCAACCAAACTCATTTATAATAATACTCACAATTTAACTATTAATGAACACCACATTTTAAATCAAACCATAACATATATTTACATGATGATTCCATATTTCATAGGTCGTCTATACATGCCATAATTTTCCGGAACGATAGTAGCAAAATACCCCAAGTGTGAAGGATAGTGTGGATGATTGTCTGACTTCGTTCCAAATTTCCGAGTTGTCGGAAGTCACTATAATCAAGGGAAAAAATAAAATCGAGTAAGCATATAGCTTAGTAAGTAAACACATGATAAATAAGTAATTACTCACATAACTACACCAAAATATAAACTTATTCATGAATAACTTCATTGTTTAGGCAATTTCCAGCAAACTGTTTTTCTGCGTCATAGTCGCTAATTTATTTTTATCCGGAGCTACAGGGCTCCAAATTGAGTTTCGTAAATTTTCCCTGAAACTAGACTCATATACCATTTCACCATAAAAATTTCAGAATTTTTTTCCCAGCCAATTAGTACAGTTTATTCATTAAAACTTCCCCTGTTTCACTGCCCAACGGTTCTGACCCTTCCTCAAAAAAATTCACTTAACTCTCTGTACAAAATTTTAAAAATGGTTTCGCTTGTTTCTATTAAAAATAGAGTCAATAAGGAATCCAGGAATATAAATTTCACACCATAATTATTTTTGTACAATTTTTGGTGATTTTCCAAAGTTAGAACAGGGGATCCCGAAATCAATCCAGCCCTGTTTCAGTAAAATTCAGATATCTCCAAAAATACAACTCTTTTGCTTATTCTATTTATTTCATATGAAAATAGACACATTCAGCTTCAATTTCATATATTATTCAGCTTCCCATTCATTTTCCACCATTTATGGTGATTTTTCAAAGTTACCCATCTGCTGTTGTTCAACACAGTTTATAACTAAATCGTTCTTTTTTTCGTTTTTGATATTTTCTCCCATCTCATACATGGATCGATTTAGTATCCAACTCAATATTTGCCCCATAAAATTTCCACCATATGGCAATATTCACCTTCCACACTTTTTCGTTGAGCACTCGGAATGTTAACCGTTATTAGTGGATCTCGCACTTAGCACCACCACTTAATCGGGGAATCAGCACTTAGCAACCCCTTGGGGGAATCAGCACATAGCAACCCCCTTTTTATTTCAGAGATACGGTGGATATCGCACTTAGCACCACCAATGAACTGGGGAATCAACACTTAGCAACCCCTCGGGGGAATCAGCACATAGCAACGCCCTTTCACATTTCAAAGATACGGTGGATATCGCACATAGCACCACCAATGAATCGGGGAATCAGCACACAGCAACCCCTTTATGTACAACATACTTCGGCTTATTCCGAGTGTTCAACCCATAAATCATATATTGCAACCCTTTACCACCTTTCCCGATTTAACAACATTTTTAGGATATGGCCAAACATTTATTTTAATTCCAAATAAATCTCAACATATATCAATTAATGTCAAAATAATACATCAAGTCACGTGTTTACTTACCTCGGTGCAAAATATCGTAATTTTGCACTTCACTCCACTATCTTTTCTTTTCCTCGTTTGAGATAATCTTCACGTCTTTCTTGATCTATAATAGAAAATTTAACTCATTTAATGTTCACATTCATTAAAATAATCCACCACCCAACTTTTTAAAAAATTACAATTTTGCCCCCAAACTTTTGCATAATTACACTTTTGTCCCCAAGCTCGGAAATTAAACTTCATCACTTATTCTTAGGTTTTATGACATGCTGAACATTTTTCCCTTCTATGGCAACATCAAATTCTCACTCTAACATACACTTATGAACAATAATTATTTTTACCGATTATGCCTATTTACCCGTTTTCGCTTAAAATCGCTTAGCAAAAGTTGTTTAACATAATTTATAGCTTCATATTCCACCATAAAACAGCAAAATAAACACATTTCACCTATGGGTATTTTTCCAAATATGAGCCCTAACACGAATTATTGCTAGAATAAGCTAAACCGAGTTACGAGGATTCCAAAAATGCGAAGAACATTAAAAACGGGGCTAGGATGCACTTACTATGAGCTTGAGAAAGCAAAGAAACCTTAGCTATGGCTTCCTTCAAATTTCGGCAGCAACTAATGAGGAAGATGATGATTTTTGTCATCTTTTTCCCATTTTATTTTTTTTATTACCAAATGACTAATATGCCCCCACTTAAAAAAAATCTATTTCTCTCATTTCTTATGTCTATTTTTGTCCATCAACTAACTAATGGTCTAATTACCACATAAAGACCTCCAATTTAAAATTTCATATCAATTAGATACTTCTACATATAGAACTCAACTTTTGCACTATTTACAATTTAGTCCTTTTGACTAAATTGAGTGCCCAAACGTCGAAATTTTCGAACGAAATTTTTACGAAAATTTTCCGTGAAATTGTAGACCATAAAAATATAATAATAACCATATTTTCCCTCGTCGGATTTGTGGTCCCGAAACCACTATTCCGACTAGGCCCAAAATCGGGCTGTTACAACTCTCCCCCCTTAAGGATTTTCGTCCCCGAAAATCTTACCGGAAAAGAGATTTGGGTACTGTTTCCTCATAATTTCCTCCGGTTCCCACGTAGCTTCCTCCATCCCATGTTTTTGCCACAGTACTTTTACTAAGGATACACTTTTATTCCTTAACTGCTTGACTTCCCGAGCCAAAATCTTTATTGGTTCTTCCTCATAAGTCATATCTGGTCTGACCTCAATCTCTGTAGGGGAAACTATATGTGAAGGATCCGAACGGTAACGTCGCAACATCGACACATGAAACACATTATGTATCTTTTCCAACTCCGGTGGTAAAGCTAACCGATATGCTACAGGGCCAACTCTCTCGGTAACTTCATATGGTCCAATAAATCGTGGACTTAGTTTGCCTTTACGACCAAATCTCAGAATCTTCTTCCATGGAGACACCTTCAAGAACACCTTATCACCTACTTGAAACTCAATTTCTTTTCTCTTTAAATCCGCATACGACTTTTGCCGATCTGAGGCAGCCTTTAAACAGTCACGAATTATTTTCACCTTTTCTTCAGTTTCTTTCACCAAGTCGACTCCATGAATCCGGTTCTCACCGAGCTCAGTCCAATATAAAGGAGTTCTACACTTACGCCCATATAATGCTTCATACGGTGCCATTCGTATACTTGACTGATAGCTATTGTTATAAGCAAATTCAACCAATGGTAGATATTTCTCCCAACTGCCTTTCAATTCTAAAATACAACACCGGAGCATATCTTCAAGAATTTGAATCACTCTTTCCGATTGCCCGTCAGTTTGCGGATGAAACGCAGTACTGAAATTCAATTTTGTACCCAAGGCTTCTTGCAACTTTATCCAAAACCTCGAAGTAAATCTCGGATCTCTATCCGATATAATAGATTTAGGCACCCCATGTAATCTCACTATTTCAGCAACATATAATTCTGCCAACCTGTCAAGTGAGTAATCAATGCGTATCGGAATAAAATGAGCCGACTTTGTCAATCTATCAACAATTACCCAAATAGCATCTTTCTTCTTTGGAGTTAAAGGCAATCCTGTCACAAAATCCATCGTAATACTATCCCACTTCCACTCTGGAATCGTTATCGGTTGAAGTAAACCCGATGGTACTTGATGCTCAGCCTTCACTTGTTGACAGATTAAACACTTTGATACAAATTCCGAGATATCCTTTTTCATGCCTGGCCACCAATACAACTTCTTCAAATCATTATACATTTTCACACTACCCGGATGAACTGACAAGTCACCACTATGTGCCTCACATAAAATGGTCTGAATTAACTCATCATTTCTTGGTACACATACTCTATCCCGGAACATCAAGCAATCATCTGAACCAATTTGAAAATCTGAGTCAACACCTGCTTCACACTGAGCTCTCTTGGCTTGCAATTTACTGTCATTCTTTTGAGATTCCCGAATTTGCTGAAGAAATAATGGTCTAGCTCTCAATTCAACCAACATTGAGCCATCATCAGATAAAGTTAACATCGTACCCATAGCTCTCAAAGCAAATAAAGATTTTCTGCTCAAGGCATCAGCAACCACATTAGCTTTCCCGGGGTGATAATCAATCACTAGCTCATAGTCTTTGATTAGCTCGAGCCATCTTCGTTGCCGCAAATTCAAATCTTTTTGGCTCATCAAATACTTCAAACTCTTATGATCAGTGAAGATTCGGCACTTTTCACCATACAAATAATGACGCCAAATTTTTAAAGCAAAAACAATGGCAGCCAATTCTAAATCATGCGTCGGATAATTCTTCTCATGCGGTTTCAATTGTCTCGAAGCATAAGCTATTACTTTGCCCTCTTGCATTAACACACACCCAAGACCATTCAACGATGCATCACTGTAAATTACAAACTCCTTCCCGGACTCAGGTTGCACCAACACTGGCGCCTCAGTCAATAATGCCTTCAACTTTTCAAAACTCTGTTGACATTTATTGGTCCATTCAAACTTGACATTCTTCTGCAGTAACTTAGTCATAGGAGAAGCAATCATCGAAAATCCCTTGACAAAGCGTCTGTAATACCCAGCTAAGCCCAGAAAGCTTCTAACTTCTGTCACATTCTTTGGTGGCTCCCAATCAACAATTGCTGAAATTTTGCTTGGATCAACCCGAATACCTTCACTTGAAACTATATGTCCCAAGAATCCAACCTCACGAAGCCAAAACTCACTTTTGCTGAATTTAGCATACAATTTCTTTTCTCTCAGAATCTGCAACACAGTTCTTAAATGTTCTGCATGCTCAGATTCATCCCGAGAATAGATTAAAATATCATCTATGAACACCACCACGAACTTATCCAAGTACGGCCGAAAAATTCGGTTCATCAAGTCCATAAAAATAGCTGGAGCATTTGTTAACCCAAAAGGCATTACCAGAAATTCATAGTGTCCATACCTTGTTCTAAAGGCGGTTTTCGGCACATCAGACTCTTTAACTCTTAACTGATAGTAACCAGACCTCAAATCAATCTTAGAAAACACTGTTGCCCCTTTTTAATTGATCAAATAAATCATCAATTCTCGGCAAAGGATACTTGTTCTTTATAGTCACCTTGTTGAGCTGACGACAGTCAATACAAAGTCTCATAGAGCCGTCCTTTTTTTTCACAAATAACACAGGAGCACCCCAAGGAGAAAAACTCGGTCTCACAAATCCTTTATCTGTCAACTCTTGTAACTGAGCTTTTAATTCCTTCAACTCAGTCGGAGCCATTCGATACGGTGCAATAGAAATCGGTGCAGTACCAGGTAACAGATCAATAGAAAACTCAACTTCTCTAATCGGAGGTAACCCAGGCAATTCCTCTGGAAATACATCTGGAAATTCACAAACTACCGGCACTGATTCAAGCTTCGACCCAGTAATATCCGTGTTCAGCACATAAGCAAGATAAACTTCACATCCCTTTCTCAAGTATTTCTGAGCAGACATGTGCGAAATCACCATAGGCAACTTATTCGGCTCCTTTGTTTCAACCCGGAGAATTTCACCGTTTTCACAATTTAATTCAAGAATTTTCTGTCTACAATTTACCTTGGCATCATGCAATATCAACCAATCCATCCCCAAAATAACATCAAACTCATCAAATGGTAACAACATCAAATTAGCCGGGAAACAGTGACCTTGAATCATCAGGGGACAATTCTTGCAAACCTTATCGACTAAGACATATTTGCCTAAAGGATTTGATACTTTAATTACAAATTCAGTGTTTTCAACAGGCAATTTCTTACTAGACACCAAATTCATGCATATATATGAATGAGTAGAGCCGGGATCAATCAAAGCAATAACATCAATATCATGAAGAGAAAATGTACCAGTAATCACATCGGGAGATGAGGCATCCTCTCGAGCGCGTATAGCATAAGTCCTGGCAGGCGCTCTAGTTTCTGATCCTCCAGCTGCATCTTTTATCACACTCTTACCACTGGCTTTGCTTCCCACATTTCTCGGTGGTCTGCCTCTACTGACAACATCACCCGATCCAGCTCTTTGTAATCTTTCTTCTTCTATTCTCTCAGGGCAGTCTTTTACATAATGCTCTTGGGAACCACATCTGAAACAAGCTCGTTTAAATCCCCAACACTCACCAGTATGTCGCCTGCCACACTGTTGACATTCAGGTCTGGTGTTTCCTACATTACCCACACTTGCCACTGAGGTAGCTCGAGTTGTAGTTCCGGAATATGACCTCCCTCGGTCTCTGAGTGAATACCCAACTGAACTGGTTGGTCGTGGATCCATCCCTTTAAACTTCTTCGGGTGAGATTGAAATGTTCTGCCCATTGACCTCTTCCTTACATCTCGAGCTTCCATCTCTGCCCTTCTCTTTTCTCTACTCAGCTCTTCAGCTTTGCAAGCACGATCAACTAATACCACAAATTCTTTTAACTCTAAAATTCCAACATGTAATCTGATGTCTTCATTTAGCCCCTCTTCAAATCTTTTACACATAATAGCCTCCGTAGGCACACATTCCTGGGCATATTTACTAAGCCGGACAAACTCCCGTTCATATTCTGCTACTGACATTCGGCCCTGTTTCAATCCGAGAAACTCTTTGCGCTTCTGATCAATAAACCGTTGGCTTACATATTTCTTTCTGAATTCTTCCTGAAAGAAGTCCCAAGTAACTCTTTCTTTTGGAACCACCGTTATTAATGTTTTCCACCAACGGTGTGCCGAATCCTTCAATAAAGACACAGCACATTTCAAACATTCCTCAGGAGTACAAGATAATTCATCAAATACCTGGATAGTATTTTCAAGCCAAAACTCGGCTTTTTCCGGATCATCATCAACATTGGCCCTGAAATCTTCAGCCCCATGCTTTCGAATTCTATCAACGGGTGGTTTACTTGATCTCACCAATTCAGCACTTCGTGGAGCTACGGGGACCGGCGGAGGAATAGGAGGGGGTGGAGGAGGTGGAACATTCGGATTTACACGGACATATTCTGTATACCAATCACTCATCATTCGGAGGAAGGCTTCTCGAGCCTCATCCTGTCCATGTGTCTCATGTCTACTCTCTTCATGCGCGGTCCCTTGTGCGGGAACCGGCGTGTTACTTTCAACATCATCTGTCATACTTCGATTAGGATCCATTTACTATATAAAACAAAATTTTAAATTGTCAGAAATCATCACACTATCACAATATATTGATGGCATGTATAGACTAACTTTCACACATATTTTATTGGTCCGAGAACCGACTAACCGTAGCTCTGATACCACTAAATGTAACACCCCTTACTCGTATTCCGGCTCGGAACAGAGTATGAGGTATTACTAAGTTTTTTAAAAAAAAATTTCGACAGCATTTCTGCTTAATTTTGTTTAAACCTCCTGCAAATTTAAATCACAATCCAATATATATATATCAACCAAACTCATTTATAATAATACTCACAATTTAACTATTAATGAACACCACATTTTAAATCAAACCATAACATATATTACATGATGATTCCATATTTCATAGGTCGTCTATACATGCCATAATTTTCCAGAACGATAGTAGCAAAATACCCCAAGTGTGAAGGATAGTGTGGATGATTGTCTGACTTCGTTCCAAATTTCCGAGTTGTCGGAAGTCACTATAATCAAGGGAAAAATAAAATCGAGTAAGCATATAGCTTAGTAAGTAAACACATGATAAATAGTAATTACTCACATAACTACACCAAAATATAAACTTATTCATGAATAACTTCATTGTTTAGGCAATTTCCAGCAAACTGTTTTCTGCGTCATAGTCGCTAATTTATTTTTATCCGGAGCTACAGGGCTCCAAATTGAGTTTCGTAAATTTTCCCTGAAACTAGACTCATATACCATTTCACCATAAAAATTTTAGAATTTTTTTCCCAGCCAATTAGTACAGTTTATTCATTAAAACTTCCCCTGTTTCACTGCCCAACGGTTCTGACCCTTCCTCAAAAAAATTCACTTAACTCTCTGTACAAAATTTTAAAAATGGTTTCGCTTGTTTCTATTAAAAATAGAGTCAATAAGGAATCCAGGAATATAAATTTCACACCATAATTATTTTTGTACAATTTTTGGTGATTTTCCAAAGTTAGAACAGGGGATCCCGAAATCAATCCAGCCCTGTTTCAGTAAAATTCAGATATCTCCAAAAATACAACTCTTTGCTTATTCTATTTATTTCATATGAAATAGACACATTCAGCTTCAATTTCATATATTATTCAGCTTCCATTCATTTTCCACATTATGGTGATTTCATTCCATCTGCTGTTGTTCAACACAGTTTATAACTAAATCGTTCTTTTTTTCGTTTTTGATATTTTCTCCCATCTCATACATGGATCGATTTAGTATCCAACTCAATATTTGCCCCATAAAAATTTCCACCATATGGCAATATTCACCTTCCACACTTTTTCGTTGAGCACTCGGAATGTTAACTGTTATTAGTGGATCTCGCACTTAGCACCACCACTTAATCGGGGAATCAGCACTTAGCAACCCCTTGGGGGAATCAGCACATAGCAACCCCCTTTTTATTTCAGAGATACGTGGATATCGCACTTAGCACCACCATGAACTGGGGAATCAACACTTAGCAACCCCTCGGGGGAATACACATAGCAACCCCTTTCACATTTCAAAGATACGGTGGATATCGCACATAGCACCACCAATGAATCGGGGAATCAGCACACAGCAACCCCTTTATGTACAACATACTTCGGCTTATTCCGGTGTTCAACCAAAATCATATATTGCAACCCTTTACCACCTTTCCCATTTAACAACATTTTTAGGATATGGCCAAACATTTATTTAATTCCAAATAATCTCAACATATATCAATTAATGTTCAAATAATACATCAAGTCACCGTTTCTTACTCGGTGCAAAATATCG